>NC_079457.1:44877370-45132370 GCF_903798145.1 Danio aesculapii
ACAGTCCTTAAAAAACATTCACTCATAAATAATTAACCCACGATCAGCACTCAAATACCACCAAAAAAAAACTGCTAGCATCATCCGAGCCTTTAGGGGGCACTCTAACCGCTTTACCTCAACTATCTTTGCTACGAAGATTCTCCGCAATTGACATTCACGCGCCATCCTGCTCTCAGTATATCCAAATGTAAAAATTACACAGCTAAGGTCATTTAAAAGCTACGTATAAACGCCAGAGTTGTGTAGAAGCAGTCCTCGGCCACCTCAGCCTCGTTATATCGGAGTTTCATAGCAGCGTATAGGACTGATGGGCTAAAGGCTAATGGTTTTAACAATGGACGCTTCTCTCCACACGCTGGGTGTTTCATAAAAAGCGCAGAATTAATGTGGAAATCTGTCTTAGGGAGAATTTTTTTAAATAAACGCTTCATCTTCTGAGGAAGACCAAAACACAGAAACGTTTCCGTCATGCAGATACTGGATTGAACAAACCACACAAATCGATGAGTGAGGGATCTGTAACGCAGTGCAGCATCATCTCTTATAGTCCTTCAGAAAACCTCGCAATCTTCGTAATGATTAAAATGAACAATGAAAGATTAGAAAACTAGAGTTCAATTTTAAGATGCAGACAGGGAAAAATGTGTGTGTGGGGGAGGGGGGGACTAAAACCTGAACCATGTGGTACAACCAAGTTCCTTGGTTTGTTTCTGTGGTTCGATTCGCAGTTATCGATCCGTTTCTTTTCTAAAACGTAGAGTGGAAACAGAGCATCACATTTCGGGAACCTCCTGTCCGTTTCCTTTTACGATGCTTTCGATTTCCTTGCTCTCGGCGATGTCTTGTCATCCGGTTTCATGACTCCGTTGACTGATCCCCCTGTCAAGAAGAAATAAAGGCTTTTAGAATCAACGAAACTCATTAAAGGTCTCGTGATGTGCATTTTTTATTGGATGTTTGACGTAATTTTAACTTAAAAATGAAAAGCAATCTCAAATTATAACCACAAACACAACCTGGCATCACTACGAGAGCTGGAAGATGGAGCGACAGCGATCCCTGGATAAGGACATTCGAGTTCGGCGGCATTTACTTCGAACACAGATTTTTCTTAGTGAGTTGATCAAGCGCGATAGCAAAACAAATGTAAGGGAAGAAAGCATCTTTTCTCCTCTTTACCTGACAGGAAAACTCCGCCTTTGTACGTAACCCCGCCCCGAAGCCCCAGTTGGCCCTCCTTGGCCCAAGGTATTTGGAGGGCCAAAAAAGGCCGGACGCTGGCCCCAAGGAAGCCCCGCTTTGGCCCGATTACGCCCCAGAAGTGATAGTGGAAACGCGACTGGCCTTGGCTCGCCCTGGCTCGCTCGCTTTAGGCGCGATAGTGGAAACGCGGCTATTTCTACCATAGATGGCTGAATCTGAAGTTCTAATGCTGCGTTCACACCAAACACAGATGAAGCGTCAAGCGTGAGCGATTTACATGTTAAGTCAATGCAAAGACGTGAATAGACATCCTGTGGTGCGAATCGTTTCATGAAGTAGCGCGAGTTGAGTGTTTTGCGCGACTGACGCACGTATCGCATGAATCGCTCGAGCTTGAAAATCTGAATTTCAGCGGATATTCGCACCGCGTCAACCAATCATGAGCTTTGTCTTGTAAGAGCGTGATTATGACATAGCGTCTGTTGTTCGTGTCCTAGGGGAAAATCCTCCTGCCGACACTGACAACAGTACATCAAACTGGGTTCGGCTCAGTTTGAAGCCCGGCTGAAATCTTCCATCACCCAGGTTAAGTTTCTGGAGGAGTTGATGAACTCAGAGCTGGGTGCACCTCTGAATGGATCTAGTGGACTCATACACGGCTCCAAATGAATCGGCACTGTTTTTCAGCCTTCCTAAAGCGCATAAAGCTTCTATCTCAATAAAATACATGTTAGCTATTTAGCAACAAAGCTAGAGTCACCGGGCAGACAGAAGCCCTGCCAATGACACGAAACAGTGGCTATTGTGAAGTGAATTTGGCGCGCGAATGAAGCGAGTAAACTCCAAAAGTTCACGCGTATATTTACGTGCGAATAGCAGGATTTATCCGCGTGTGCTGCATCTGGTGTGAACAGCATTAAACGATTGCACTTCCTCATCACAGAATAAGGTCAAAAAATGGCTTCCAGGAAAGACTCACCCCGAGACTCCTTCTTGCTGGGTCTGCTTTTGGGGCTCACCGTTTTCTTCTTGCTGGCCTGGATCTGAGACTGTTCTCTCCACTTCTTGAGCTGGAAGTTGATGAATTTCCACATCATCCAGGCCTGGGTCAGGCAGATGGCTGACAGGCATGTCATCCTAAATGTGATTTAATAGCATAATAATACAAATTTTAGGACTGTTTAACTCGCATTAGTTAATCTTTGCATGCCGCAGGGTTCGGTATTTGGTCCTTTCTCATTCTGTTTAAGTAACCCAATCTGCTATGCTAATGACTCAAAGCACTCCGTGTTGTTTAAACTTGTTGACCCCATAAAAGTAGTGGTTCTTTACCATGTTTTCACCAGAGCACTTGCAAATTATGAGCGTAGCTGCAATATTTTTCTACAGAGTTGGGTGCAACTTTCTAAAAATACTGCTCTGCTTGTTTAACTCAAATTTCCCCCTTATGAATGGTGTTTTTTTCATAATGTGTGAAATAAACATTCAAATGTTGCTTCCATGTTGCTGTTCTCCCTATACATAAATAGACGGTGAACACCCAAGTTAAGAATAGAGAAAAGGTAAGGCACAATACAAAGATTGCATCCAGTGTAGACACTAGCTAGGTTTCCATCCAATTATTTTTACGCACGTTTTGGATATGCATTAAAAAAAGGGTCATGTGATTTTGTTATTAAAGATCATGTGACGATAAAAATGTGTGTGAATGGACAAACCAGCAGGCTGAGCACACTGTAAACCACCTGAAATGTTGTTTTGGTCATTCTAAAACGCCTCAACCGTTTCAGTATTAGTGTTATTATAGTATTAATGACCTCCAGAATCAAGAGCGTCTGTGTTTTGTGTGTGGACAACTCAATTGTTTTATCTTCAATCCATTTAATTTGTAAGAACTATCAAGCTAATTTGGTCGATTTGTGTTGGGACAACATAAAGGATTTAAAATTCATAAATTACATCAAGTTCTCTCTAAGAAAATAATGTTTGAATGTGTATTTAGGGACATTTCGTCTTATAAATATGAACATTTGTTTAGCTTCAATTATCATGATATAATTCTGTCTACTTTTAATCTTTTTAGCATTTACTCTACTACGTTATACACACACACTTGTATGAATCTGTCTTCTGGTTTATTTAAAAGATAAAAAAAACCTGTGACTTCCTCTGAGCGATGTCACTTCCTCTGGCAGGAAACTCTGGAAGGCACTGAGGCCTTGTGTCATTCTTCGCTCAATAATTTTGTGCAAAATGTTTAAGATGCACCAATAGCATATTAGTAATGTCAACTAACCTGTTACTGTGATAATTCAGTGAATTCCTCATTCAGTTTTTACAAACGACAATATGATGAAATTCATAAAATGCTGTTTTAGACATGCCGTGTGGTGTCAGGTTTGAGATTAGCATCTTAAGCTAAAGCACAAAATGTCCACTCGGATTTTGGTTTAAAAGTAAAAAGTTTAGAGAGAGAGAGAGAGTTTTAATTTTGTTGCCATTTCAGCTTCTATGGCTACGTCATGGCAAAAAATAAATAAATAAATAAATAAATAAATAAATAAAAAGAGCAAGTTTACCACGTTTTATAAACACCAATTTTATGTCAAATACCCTTAGTTTAATATTAACATCTAAAAGGACGTAACACTGCAAATCTGGAGTCATATGATAAACTTTAAAGAGGATCCATTATACAAAAAAGCACTTTATAAGTAGTTTAAAGAGCCCATATTATGGGTTTTTGAAAATGCCCTTCCATGTAGTGTGTCACACAGCTCTAAGTGAAGTGAAATATCCAGCTAAGGCTTAAATCTGTAAGTGTACAGTGTTTAAAACTATTGATTCATCTATAAAAGAGTCGACTCATAGTGCTTCAAACGAGTCGTCTTGATAACGAGTTATTAGGTGTTTCGCGATGACGCAGCTACGAAACACAAGTAGTTGCACGCACAAGCCCGGGAGATTTGAAACCTGCGGCTCCGCCCACTAACAGAAAAAAGTCACTCACACACACACACAGAGACACACACAGACACACACACACACAGAGACACACACAGACACCGGTAGAATGAAGTCACGCTGTGCAGATGGAGATTATTGACAGTTCACCCAAAGATGAAACCTTAGCATATAGCCTAGCCTTGAGCAGATCGAGAGCCTCTGGAAACTACCTGCTTACAAAGAAGACTTCATCAGTTTGTTAAAGGAAGGATCAGTATAGACTGTCAGAACAAGGATCAGTGCATCATGAATCAGTTTCTTCCCCCATTTCACCAGTGTAAGTACGTGCGATTAAAATTGTTGCCTCGTTTACTCTAGCTTGCAAATTATGCATTTAGTTGTGTTTTGTTACTTGTAACCGCGTGTGCTGTATCAGGTTAACTCTTTATATTCTCATATCGCGTGTAAAGCTACGTTGAAAACGCGACGCGTGCCGCTTTGTTTATGGATAGTCAGCTATGTGTGTGTGTGTGTGTGTGGCTCCTCTGAGGACGGTCGTTTGTGTGAGTGTCTCCTCTTAGGAGGTTGATGTGTGTGTGTGCGTGTCTCTGAATAGGGTAAAGCTCTAGGCAAAGGGTGATCAAAGGGACCCGTTTGTAAAGTGAGGACTTTAGGGGGTGTCGCGGTTGAAATCTTAGGGTTGTAATCGCGGATGTAACTGAGGACGCGGAGGGGGAGGGAGGTGTCGCCGCCGCGCCGTCTCTATTCTGGACGCGCCGGCCCTGTGTGTGCGTGTGTGTAAAAAGAGCAAGTAGACTGCTAGGACATATCCTCGCCAGTTCTTGGACTTTTTGCTTGATAAAATAGTTAGTCGTCAGTATTTTCTAGTCCATCGTCTGTATTTACATTCACCCACTGGCAGCCAAAATCCACTATGAAGCGTGTGTACACTGTGACTACTTTTATATTGTTGATAATCTGCTGGGCATTTCACTCTGTCTCGCCCTGAAGCCTGTCAGTGTCGTCGACCAATCGCAGCAGCCTGTCATTGGTCCAATCAGCGCAGATTAGCTTCGCGCTGAGGACGGGTTTGGGTACAAATGAATCGCTGAACGATTCATATGGGAGTCGCTGGGATAATTAGGTAAAAATAAATGCATATTATAAGACCATCAAAGTGTTGTTTGACCTTGCATGCATATTAGACTGTTGTTGGAGACCCTTACAACCTAAATATGACCCTATTTCATCTATAATATGGGCTCTTTAAACACAATTGTGTGGCAGCAGTGTGTGAATATAGCCAGCTTCTAATGGTAAGAATGTATTGATTTCACTTTTTATAATCACACTTGATTAAATCAGTCTGCAGAAACACTTTCATTGAGATTCTCTCTTTGTACACGTCATCAGAGAGGGGACGCTCCGCCCTTTAGTAACAATCTCTCCCTAGCATAGCACGTTAGTCTTGTTTTTGAATCTGCCACTATGCTGACCATAGACTGTAAAATATATGGACGTAGTATCCGTGACGTCACCCATAGGTTTCTGAACACTGCAAAAGAAGCTACAAGTAGGCGCGGCCAACCGTCGCCATTTTGTTCGCGCGTCATCGCAATCACGGCGGGATACCAAACAAGGACAAAGAGGCGGAGAGTGAGCGGAGCTACAGACACCTGCTGGCACTTTGCTTAGACCTGGCAGACAGACTTTACTTTGGGAGAAACGCTTGATACTTTATTACCTGCGACTCGTTTGTGTTCTGACCACATGTGCTTGGCTGTACACTATATCAATAAAGTGTTTAGACTTTTAAAAACACTGTGGTAATACAGTGAGCCACTAAGCATTGTTCTTATGACGTTTTTCTACAGAAGGAAAACGCGAAATACTTCCAAACACTTCAGATATTCGTCTAGTAAATGCAAGACTATTGATGAACTCCAGGCATAACACTGTATGATAACGCTTCAGATGACTGTTCTAGAGCCTACAGCTAATCAATCTGTCAGATTCTGGAGTGCTTTACAGCTCTAAAGAACATTATTAATGATAAATGATCTTAAATAAAACAAATACATTTATTGAGATGGTGTATAAGTATATAATCTTACTCACATGGAAAACGAGGCCACGTGAATGGTTTGTGAGCACAATTAAATGCACACAGCATCCCATATCATCTGATAATTGTAAGAAATAAGTCCAAAAGGCAGCTGACTGTGTAAAGCCACATAAAACAAAACAAAAATACGATGAATATGCCGAGATCAGTGGCTAATCTGCCGGATTCAGCTGAGGTGAAGTGACGGCGACCAGCGAGACCTAGCTGTCACTCAAGTGGCCACGCCATTAATTATGCAAACTTAATATAACCTAATATAAAGGAAATGGATGAGTTATAAAAAAATTCACCCCCCTCACAGTTGTCATGGAGAGTAATAATAGCTATATGAACCAAAATCGTTCTTTGTACCAGGCTGTAAACACCTTTTTTTCTGCTGTAAAGTCGGCCATTCTAACAGTGGGCTCAATTAAAATTTGCTCTATTATGGAGCAGGACTAGCGGAATTTTGATGAATTGCAGTTTCAGTTACTTCCGTATTGGCCTCTCGAGGGAGAGCGGGAGGTTGCCGCTTAATGCTGACACATGTGCATCTGTAGCCCCGCCCTCTTTTGACGAAAGCACAATCTCATTTGAATTTAAAGCCACAGTCACCAATATGGCACAATCAGGATCGAAGACTAAAAGGGTCAGTTTCAAAGAGTTAGAAAACATTATCTGTGGGGGAGCTGAAACTTCACATACACACTACGGACATCAGTGACTTGTTTTACATATTGCAAAAAGGGGTATAATAGCTCCCCTTTAAATAAATAAATAAACAAATAAATATATAAACAAACAAACAAACATTCACCCCACCTGACAGTCAGCACATTGAAGTTTCCTTCTGCTAAGGAGAATCCCTGATTATCTGTGCGAGACAGGCCGAAACCGAACGTCAAAACAGAAACGGTGAGTGTCAGGAGGCGGGTGATGACGAACAGCAGAGCCCACAGCGTGAACCTAAGAGCAAAAAAGCAGGACAGGACACCTGAACGACATGGAAACACTGAAGAAGCCCATGTGTCTGGGGAGATAAAGCAAGCCGTTTATATAAAACTACATGACGAGTAAAATACAGAGAGAAGCACATTGATTTGAATGATTTGAAGGACAGGAAGTGAACGAACCCTTTCTGTTTGTTTTCGTCACTGAAGTAGAAGAGTCGTGAGGCGTGAAACAGCAGCTCCACCAGGTAATGTGGCACCAGAAGGACTAGACCCAAACGATGGAGACTGAGACGGGGCACACACAGTTAGAAGTCACTCTTCAATAATTCAAACACACATGCCATAATCATGTGATGAATAACCCAGTACTGCTGCACTCACCCACCACATGCTGTGTCACAAATTAGATTTTTTAAATATTTCCCAAGTGTTGTTTAACAGCAAAGTCCCTTTAAGGCAAGCCATTTCACTCGCCGGCCATCTTTGAAACACCTCTCGGGCAGTATGGAAAAATCTGATTCTCCTGAATTTTTTGCCAAGCTTTTATATTTGGAATCACCAATAAAATTAAACATCCACTGGCTCTTAAAGGGCCCATAGTTTACCTCTTTTTTATGATTTAATATTAATATTATGGCTCTTCTGAGTGTGCCAGTTTAGGTTCAGTTTAAAACACAATTCAGATTTTTTTATTATAATGTGTTAAAAAGTGTCATGTTGGGGGCGTGTCCACAGCTCGCTGATTTAGGGGTGTGTTGCTTCACATGTTAATTAGTTTCGGCTTCCCGCCAACGTTACAAGGGGGCAGGGCCATAAGCCTGCTCTGCGTTTGCAACAGAGTCTGACAGGCAGACTCAGAGAAGAAGGAGTGAGAGGATCACCATTCAGTCGTACATGTACGACTCTGACACAGACCAAGCAGAGAGTACAAAATCATTTGTGTCTTTGTACAGTTTTACAGCCAACTGTGTGCTAGTTTAGTACACAGAAACTAATAACCACGCACACTGAATTAACTTTGACCGAGGCACCGGATGCGCCGCTCGAAGCTGCGATACGGCACACCAGACACTCTCTGTGGCGCAGCAGAAACATGAAGTGTCCCGAATCGTTGCGCCACGCATTTTTGAATTCTAAACATAGGTTTCTGCAGCGGTCCGCGGCGCCCAGCCGTCGACTTGAGTGTACCCTGATAGAAACCTATGTTTAGAATTCTAAAACGCATGCTAGTTAAGATCACAGGGAGCTTCTGAGATCGCGAGAAACGCAAACGGCTGAAGTATAAGGTAGACTCAATGAGAAGTACACATGTTTGCAAACCTACCTAAAGATACAACCAATAATTCCGATTAGAGCGATAATGTGGAGAATATTGATCTTGTGTTGAGCCCAATGAGCCTTGCATCTAAAAATAGAGCTAGCGTGTTCCTTTAGTGATATTGCTTCGACTCACGCTTAAAATGGCGGACGTGAATCAACAAACTGAGGATATGATGACGCGCCTGTCAATCAATATTGCTGGGGGGGGGACCGCTCTCCTACGTAAAGTTGCGGTCGATTTGAAAACCGCTCCAATTGGTCCACCGTTTTTTATGTTGTTAAATTGAAAAAAAAGCACTGGGTGTGCTTATATCACCCCAATATGACGGTCTATACACCATACATGCACATATGTCTGTCCAAACAGCTTGAAAAGTAGATTTTTTACCATAGGTGCCCTTTACGTTTAATTTCTAAATGTTCGAATCAATCAAAATTGATTTTCAGCATTTTTTAAAGGCTGCCCAAGCTAACGCACAGTCGAATGTGCAATCGAAGGGAACGAGATCACGACACCAACCTCAATTATGGCCATGTTACACATTATCATCGTCTGAATAACGTCAGATTGTATTGGTCTTCTGAAGTAATTCCCAACTTGACCTCCCAAATCCCCTTCCAAAATGACAGGTACTCGGTTCACAAATTTTGGGTGTTCAAGTAGTTGCTGTCATGTGGTGTACGCTTGACGGAATGGACTATACCTTGCGTTCGTTTCATACAGATTACAAAACCAGAAAACATTTGTTTTCAAGAGCAGTTGGTTCGTCTCAAAGTAGAGATTTCAAGCTTTGTTAATCTATTTCTCATGCCTGTCAAGCAAGTTTTCGCTGAGATTGCAGTATGTTTGCCGACCCCAGAGAATTCATTACAAAATCTTAAAGCACAAGTCTAGTCCAAGCCGCTCACTTGGAGAAATGTCATTCTATAGCAGAGATGCTCAAACTAGGGCCCGCGGGCCAAAGTTGGCCCATGGTAACCTTTGATTTAGCCCCCCATGCCATCTGAAAATGGTTTAGAAATTGTCATTTTAAATTTAAATGAAACTTATATATGTTTGTTTTATTTTTAAGCTACAGAAAAAGCTATCTGAAATTAAATGTTTCAATGTAAATGGTGTAAGTTAATCGGATTTAGTTGAAATTGTACATACAATGGATAAAGAACAATGCAGAGACTATGGTGAGTGAATCAAGGCAAAGGAAGATTCTGCTTGACTAGTGTGTTCAGCATTGAACTCTACCGTGTTATAAATGTTTTTTGGAGTAAGTTATAAATTAAAAAGTTATACTGCTTTAACTAATAGGATTCAAAGTAATCTTTTCTATTAATTTTTTTAATAATATGAAGTGAATTAGGAAATTACCCATGGCGATTTTAATGTAAAATAGTTAAGTATATTTATCTTTGGCCCACAGCCAATCAATGATATTTGTTTTTTGGCCCTTCATACTGAAACGTTTGGGCATCCCTGGTCTTTAGCGATCGATGATTGGCTCCTGTACTAGAAAGCACCATATCTGCTTGTGAATTCGTGAGGTATGAAATATTGTTCCCGGGTCCAAGCCGCTACTCGTTTGAATAAAGAAAAAAATATTTATGTACGAGTCATTTCATACATTAAAGTGAATTTTATATTCATGGTGTACACTACAGCCTCTGGACTTGCTGCCACACAGACACCAATATTGTAATAATCAATAAAAAATTCATCACTTTCTGGCTATCGGATATTAAGCATGGATATATATATATATTAGATTAGATTAGATTCAACTTTATTGTCATTACACATGTACAAGTACAATGCAATGAAATGCAGTTTCGGTCTAACCAGCAGTGCAATAGCAGCAAGTGCAGGATACAGGTATAAGTTATAAAGTGCAGTTATAGAGAAACTATGGTAATATTTACAGATGGATGTACTATCAACATTATATACAGGTTGTATTAGCTATGAACAGATTTACAATAAATGAATATATGTACAGGATGCTATTAATAATCAGGAGTGGCAGATAGATGAACATAATTACAAATGTCCATGTGCAGTGGGTATGTCCAGTTCAAATAAGTGAATCAGTGCAATGAATAAGTGCAAACTATAAATGTGCAAATGTTAAATAGTGCAGTGATTATGAGGAGTATAAGTTAGAGGAGTGTGGGGGGTGTATTGGGGGGGCAAAAGAGTCAGTGAGGGGCAGAGTTCAAAAAATATATAGATAGCGATCGTGATTTTCTAAGTATTACATTGCTTTGTAAACATATATTATTACCATTTGTTGAGCCTCTCCGTACAGTTTAATATGGCAATTGGACCCGGAAGTCGATTCGTGTGACGTCACACTTGGCAAGCGGGTTGACTGTTAAACTTATCTCCATTCAAAACTATATGACTGGCATGTCTTGTTTAGTCTATAGTCTTTGTTGATGTAGTTTTTTTTTCTGTAAGGGGGCTAATATTGAAAATATTCCTTGCTCTGTTATGCAGCACTTGGGAAATATTTAAAAAAGAAATGTACAATTGTGTCTTTAACCGTAAACCTCAATCTTAGGGATGTCTACATGAAGTCTCGTTTTGACTTATTGACTCATTTCTAAAATTCTACGGTTTTCACCATTTCACAAAACGTGCAAGAATTGCACAGCTACTGCTTTCAAATATTTGAAGGGTCTCAGAATGACAACTTTGAAGGGGTTAGAGCAGAGGGATGGGCAACTTTAGTCCTGGAGGGCCGGTGTCCTGCAGAGTTTAGCGCCAACCCTAATCAAACACACCTGCCTATAGATTTCTAGTGATCTTGAACAGTGTTCTCCAACCCTGTTCCTGAAGGCACACCAACAGTACACATTGTCAACCTCTCCCTAATCAAACACACCTGAATCAACTCATCAGAAGATTAGAAGAGACTCCAACACCTGAAGTTAATGGGTCAGATAAGGGAGACATTCAAAATATGTACTGTTGGTGTGCCTCCAGGAACAGGGTTGGGAAACACTGATCTTGAAGACACTGATTAGCTTGTTCAGGTGTGCTTGATTAGTGTTTAAGCAAAACTCTGCAGGACACCGGCCCTCCAGGAATGAAGCTGCCAATCCCTGGATTAGAACATAGCGAAGAACTCTTCAGAGTGTCCATCAGTTTTACCCTTCAGAATATTTCATTCGAATGAGTGTCAAAATTAATCATTTGTCAGGAGCACTGGGATGCAGATGAGGATGATTTAGGGTGCTTTCACACCTGTTTTGTTCCGAAACAGGAATTGTACTTGGTGCGGTTCGCTTTCACACGGCAAAGTTTCTAAACCAGGGGTTGGGAACCTTTTTTTTTTTTAGCAAAGAGCCATTTCTGATTCTTTTTTTTTAAGAACCATTGGGGTGTATCTTATATCCTTTCTTCATTTATTTCCCTGTACAATTAAAAAATAAACAAATATGAAGCATCACATGTTGAGCAAGTCCATAAATGAAGAAAGGACAATTTATAGAATTTTTCTCTTTCGCCATCACCACTCATTAATGCTGTTTGAATTTACTTGTACGAGGTGACCATAAAAATGTACGTTTCTTGCCCTTCATTAGTGTCGCGATTCAAGTTAATCCACAGCACCGCTTTTATTGTTAACTGAGTTCTTATTAATGTTGCTGTAAAAATACATTAAAAAGGGAATTAAAATTGTATTTTCGACAGGAAACTGATTTCTAGTGACAGTTACAATTTTTTAATCTTTAAAATATTATTAAAGTGAGACAGCTGGACAGCCACATATTTTTGAACAAAGAGCCACATGTGGCTTCCGAGCCATAGGTTCCCTACCCCTGCTCTAAACAACCCAAGAGTTAAAAAAAAGTCACGTGCGAGTAAACTCTCCTCACATTGGTCAGAGTTTCATGGTTTATTTTGCAGAGTCCCGCTCAGCTGTCATGCATCCTTATTTTAATTTATGGCAATGAGCAACAAGACATTATAAGCGGAAATCTGCACTTTAATTTTGCAAGGTGACACCCACAGACATCATCACCGAGTATAAATCAGAGGTAAGACTTTCTCATACAGAGCCCTTTGCTAGAATTATGCATTACAGCCTTTACATTATAGAGAGAAATAACAGATAAACCAAGACTGCAGTTCGGTCAGTTTTCCTAACGGATAAACAGCTCTCGTTATTAGTTCAGCATGCTTTCACTTTCACATTTGACATGAAGCGCACATTTACAGACGGGAATGACATCTCACCCTACTCACAATTCTCTCTTCATATAGCCGTATATATGCCTATTACATGTCCATGATACACTGTGATACAGCCGGGCTCGGGATTGTTTCGCTTTCTCACTACAATCGATCCGCTCCAGAGTTCATTTCAATCAAGCCGAGACCACTTCATTCAGGCGATCTCGAACCGGCTGATTTGGCGCGGATCAGAGCGCGATTGCTGATTTCACATATGCCAAACGAACCGCGCTAAATGGGGAAACGAGACGGGTTCCAAAACAAAAGTTTAGGTGTGAAAGCACCCTTAATATCAGTTTAATAACCAGTTATGAAGTACTGACTGTTTTCTGTTTTTCTATGATGAGGGAGACACGCGTGTCTCATCTTCATGTTATAGATTGCTACCAACTCCTGCGCGTTATCAAATTGAACAGAATCGATGACATGATAATCATAATCAAGCAGAACCGTGAGACTAGTGTACGACGTAAAAAATGTTATGACCAAAAGTCATGACAACATATTTTGTTACTTTACCTTATTTTGATAAGTTAAACAGGTTTTGTTTTTAGGTATACAAGATTTAACTTAATATTTTTAGTCAGTCTGACCAATGCAAGTTGAGATGACTACAAAATTTCATTTGACTGAATTACATTTGTTCAGCATTTCATCTTTCATCTATGAATCTTTCCAGGTGGCTTCAAAGCCGGCAATGTTATCAGAAAGATTGTGTCTTAGCCTCTCTAAACGTAAAGTGGTGGAGAATTCTAAAAGCCAGGACTTAAAAAGTGGTTTTGATGGCTTTTTCCATAAATAAAGAATATTTTTTTCACATTGCAGATTCACATTTGTTACATTTAGAGAAAATGGAGGGGTTGAATTGATTAAGTTTAACCCTAGAATAATGAAGCCGATGTACTACTTTATATTGGATTAGTTGATGTCTGGAGTTAATAGAACATGTATTTATGACCTTGATAGACTTTTCCCAGTCCTCATTGGTAATTTGAATGCCTAAATCTTTCTCCCAGGAATCTTTCAAATGCAAGGTCGATATGTCAAACTGATCATTAAAAACGTCTATAAAATCAAATTAGAGGCATCAGGAGAGGCAGCAAGTAATTTATATACATCATGTTCATCTGCTAATAGTTCAAAGTGGGGGATAGATGTACGAACATAGTTTCTCAGCTGTAGATATCTAAATAAAGTGATGGTAAAAGATCAAATTTTTGTTTCAGCTGAGGGAATGTAGCAAATTTACCATCCATGTATAAGTCTTTTACAGTGACCGTTCCTTTACTAGACCAAATTGAAAATGTGGGGTCATTGAGTGATGGCTTAAAGACGTGGTTATGAGCAATAGGGGTGGATAATGTGGTAAATGGCAACTTAAATGATTTCCGCAGTTCTTTTTCTAAAGCTAATATCATTTCAGGTTCCTGCAGCACAGCTATTAACCACAGCTTTGTATCTTGTAAAAAAAAAGAATAGGTAAAAACTCACTTAAGGACGTAGGCACCAGTGATGTGGAATATATAAAGGCAAACGTAGTAGAGCTGCCGTGGAATATCTTCCTGAAAACAACAAATTAAAACATTTTAAAATTCATTACATAAATGGCATGGGAAATAAAAGTGTCGGGAAGCAAGCCTCACCTTTCGTACTTTCTGAAAATACAGTTCAGGAAGAGCGTGAAACCAGTAGGCGATCTGACAAATGTAGAAAAACTTCACCTGGAAACTGAAAGAGAATGAGAATAACTAATTTACTAAATATTAAAGGTGCAGTGATTGTCTCCAGAAACATTTGTTGTTGTTCTGGTTGAAAGTCTCTTCACATTCCAACAGTACTGATTCAGATAAATGATCTACATGTATTTTTATGTATTTTTATATTCTGGGTAAGGCGTAAGACTTAATGTTCATCCAATTAAAATAGTGTCGGGCCGACATCTTCAATAATTCTGATATGTAGCTCAAACTGTCTGTCAGCAAATGCAGAGTCTGAGTGTGGAGTCTGTGAGTGTGGAGACGGGCCGACACAAGCGCAGGTGGACGACCCCAGAGCTCAGACTGTGCCCACATTGCTCTGCTGGAGTTGAGGAGGATGAGCTGCATTTCCTCACTCACTGCAGCAAATATCAGAGCATAAGAGATGCTTACTTCAAACAAATATCTCTAATTCGACCACAATTCCAGCAAGCCACAAATATGGAAAAACTCCATTATATTTTGGGAGAAAATGAAAAGTGTCTCCACCTAGCAGCACAGTACGTGTCCTTATGCCACCATATGAGAGAAAAAGGCTGAACCCCCTTATCCCTTATTAAAGCTCTCTGTCCTTATCATTTATTATTATATAGTTTTATTAACCTTTTTAATTAACTTGTTTATTGTGACAACAGATATTTATTATATAATGATATATATATATATATATATATATATATATATATATATAAATAAATGTGTTTGTTTATTATTACTTATTTTTCTTTTATCTATATGTATGTTTTGTGTTTTGTTATTGCTTTGCCAACATTGTGATTTGTTTTACAGTCATGCCAATAAAGCTCTTTGAATCTGAATCTGAGAGAGAGAGAGATAGAGCGGCAAAAACGTGTTGAATCGAAGCTTTTTCAAATCCTGAATCAATATTGGAGTTACTTTTGCACGCTGGAGGAAGGACGACACCATGGCTGAAGTATTTCTCTTAGGCTGCATTTACACTGCAGATCTTGATGGTTAATTTCGATTTTGTGACTGTATATTTTTTGATGACCTCCATCAAAGTGACTCGTATCCGATCGTCTGAATTAACACAGCTCACGGCAAAGGCGCAATGACCAGGAAAAAAAAAAAAAAGAGCGGGTGCTGACTAACAGCTGATAATTAAAGAGCGCTCTTTTCTCTATTCCTATTTCTCTATTATGTTATCTGTTCACAGCTTTTGACAAGCTGTTTTATTATAGTTTATGACAGAAAGGGTCTCATTTGGTCATCTTCTTTTGATATATAGGCTTTTAAAATCCTTTAGGCATCTTAATGTCATGTCCATGGCGTGATTTATGCATTTGATGTATGCGCTAGTTTCATATTAGTTTATATTGGTTACGTGGCGGACATTGCGCTCTCTCGCTTTTGTTAACATGCTTAAATACCTGTGCTATATGACAATAGAAAAGCTGTTAAAGTCCTCGTGTATGAGATTTAAGGTTTGGGACTCTGCTGAAGAAAAGGGACTCTGCTTTCTGTAAAGAAAGTGTCAGACTTGACGTCATTCGCTACGTATTTTAATGACGCGCGACTCGCATTGACAGGTTAAAATCCGATCTACCCGTTTACACTGCAGACACGAGAAAACAGATCCGATTCATATCGGATAAATTTCCACATATGAACAAGGCCTGAATCTGATTTGAGTAAGTCGGAATCCATGTGATTTGTTCCTGCTTACACGTACATGGGCCATATCCGATCTGTGCCACATGGGAGAAAAAAATCTGAATTGAGTCACTTGAACAGTGCAGTGTGAATGCGGCCTTAGACAGGTAATGCTATGTTTTAAAACTATTTTTGTCACGCAGAGCGGATGTAGATTGGGCTGTTAGAATGGGTTATATGCACAGAAGTGTTGTTCAGCCACTGAAATCTTCAGGTGAAAGATTGATGTGACTATTTTCAGTTTCATAAGGGACCTTTTACAGCATCGATAATGTAGATTATATTTAGTTTAACAGCAAAACATCAGTAAATAGCGCTATTCAGCCTAGCCTGCTTTACTGAGGTGAAGTTGGTTTTATATTCACATTGGTTCATTTTTGAACAGTGACGACCTGTGACGCGCTCCCTATTTTGTTTACCGCTACTCTAAATATTCGGTCAGAAATAGCATGTAAGTATGGCTTAAAAATGAGTGTAATAATGAGTGTAATTCCTGCACGCCGCCAGCCAAGCTTTAGCTCAACACATGAGAGAGGGTTCTGCTGTCATCTTTAAGGTGTTTTCAGGAGGCGTGGCTTTGGACGGCAGGGGAGAGACGGTGTTTCTGTCTGCCATTGCTAAATCTGCATTCACACTACGAGCGACTTGCAGCGGCAAAGCGACCATTCATTTCAACAGAGAGTGAGCAACTTCTGGCGACCTCCTACTACACAAGCATCTTATTGAACTTTCCGTCAGAGTTCAGATCAATCCACACTCACGCCATGTGGATGTGCGGATATCCTTCCCAAAGGAAAGTTGGATTGGTCACAAATTCCTCCTGTCGATAATAACAATAAACAAACAGTTTTATCGGTTAGTCTGTAAAAAAAGAGCGTCTGTAAAAAAAACTGTTAGGTGCGGTGCTCTTACATTGGTGAGGATACTGCAGCCCCAGATGAAGGAGAACAGGTAGAAAGTGGCCAGCTGTCCAGACTCGTTGAACTTGCTGTGTTTGGTTTTGGACAAGTGGAGACGACGATTGATTTTCTGTTAAAGCAAAATCAGGTTACAGCACTGAGAGGGCTGTCAGTCAAATAAGGGTTAGAGCAAAGCAAAATCGTCCCTACAGTTGACTGAGACTCACTGAGCAAAGCTACCAAAAACATTATTGTTAGTAAAGCTGCCGACACCCAAAACTGGGTGTGCTGAAACTTTCTAAATCTTCAAACTAATTAAAATCTAACAAGCCTCTCTTTTAAATTAAAACACCCAAGTGTACTTGAATTGATTCAATCCAACACAAAGCATGCAGGGAACTACATACCCACCCTGTAAAAAAGCAGGGTTCCACACAATTCACTCAGGTTGTGCCAACACCATCAATTAAGTTAACTTAACACATTTAAGTTGATTGAACATAAAACTATTAAGTTGTCCCAGTAAGATAAGGGATTAAGCTGGGATTTTGAGGCTATCGTGGCTGAATTTATTGTTGACTCAGTTTCATGAAAGCAGACTAAATTGAGCTTACTTAAGTTAATTTGGACATTTATTCTTTGTAACTAGCCTGCTTCAGAGCAGGAAAACAACAAGGCTAAAATTTAGCTTAGCAATGTATCTGTTAGTTTCGTTGTCAATGCTACAAGGAATGAATGTCTTTCACAGTCAGTCCATGCTCTTGACTATTTATATATAGTTTCCATTTATTAGAATTAAAAATAAGTGTGTTCAATTGTATTAGCAATAATTTTATATATGTTCATATATATACATTTCTGATCTAAATATAGGGCGAGGAATAGATAAGAGAAAAAAAATAGAATAGAAAAAATACATATGATGAGTCCAGCAAAGGAGCCCCTTTTTAAATAAGAATATTTTTGATTATTTCTCAGTGAATATGGACAATAATATTTGGTGCATTTAAACAGGTTTTATTTAACAGTTATATTCATTAAAATAAAACTGTTCGCCTAACATCTTTAGGTATAGAAAGAAAATACATTAAAATTCTAATTATATATTGCAAAAAACAAAACAATTAATCATTTTCAACAGTTATGTATATATATAGTTCACATCAAAATTATTAGCCCCCTCTTTTTTCTTTTTTAAATATTTCCCAAATGATGTTTAACAGAAAGGAAATTTTCACAGTATGTCTGATAATATTTTTTCTTCTAGAGAAAGTCTTATTTGTTTTATTTTGGCTGGAATAAAAGCAGTTTTTAATTTTTTAAAACCATTTTAAATGCGTATTTTGCCATTGTGCTAGTCTCAGAAATATTTTACCTTGTTTACATTTAGCGTAACGTCTCTGTGACGTCTAAATTAGAGAGCAGGGTGAAGCGCAACAGCACCACCTGCGTCTGCATATTGTAATGGTCACAGACCTAATATTTAAAGCGAGCGCGGGCCACTTACACTTCATTACCAAAACTTGTTGTCGGGTCTTATTAAATGTTTTGACGGGCCGCATTTGGCCCGCGGGCCTTGTAACTGACACATGTGCTTTAATCTCTCTCAGACCTTAAAAACATGCAAACTATAAAATTTCACTCAGTTGTGGTTAAACTCTGCAGTGACTACAAATTTTGTGTACTGAACTGTGACTTGTGTTCAAATATAATCCCAACTCTACATTGCATATCTATGCGATGTGACTATTGCGGATGCATACATCACGATATCAATGCTGAAACGATATATTGTGCAGCCTTAAGTGTAGTTGAGTGAAATTTCATTCATTTTTAGAGATTATTCATTCATTCATTCATTTTCTTGTCAGCTTAGTCCCTTTATTAATCCAGGGTCTCCACAGCGGAATGAACCGCCAACTTATCCAGCACGTTTTTTAGCAGCAGATGCCCTTCCAGCTGCAACCCATCTCTGGGAAACATCCACACACACACTCATACACTATGGACAATTTAGCCTACCCAATTCACCTGTACCGCATGTCTGTGGGGGAAACCGGAGCACCCAGAGGAAACCCACGCGAACCCAGGGAGAACATGCAAACTCCACATAGAAACGCCAACTGACCCAACCGAGGCTCGAACCAGCGACCTTCTTGCAATGAGGCGACTGCACTGCCTACTGCGCCACTGCGTCACCTTTTTAGAGATTATATTTATTATTATATTATTTTACTCTAATAATCTGACAAACTCCTGGTATAAGTTTTAAATGAGGAAACTGTGAGCTTAGTGTCACCAGTGAACATCTGATTAACATCTGTGTCAACCAGAAGTTGCTGAGACTTTTATTTCAGTATGTTGATGTGTTTTCACCTGAAACGGAATACTGAGTAGGGGTGGAGGTTTCTTTTTGCGCATCATTCCCTCATAGCAAACTAACGGTAAGAGGGGCGTGGTTAAGAATACCGTGGCTGATTGTGACATCATCAGATAATGAGTGCCACTCCAAACGCAGAAGCACATGCTCAGCAATGATTGAAGATTACCAAAACAAACTTGTTTTTTTTTTTTCAGTGGATTAACCTGCGCAGATAAATTGTTGAAGAATAACAATGTGCACTAGCAAAATAAACACTGTCAATTTAGATTTTACATGGACTTTAACGACCAACAAGTGATGCAAGTATTTCTCTTTCAGTTAAAGAGGGCACTCACGTCGAGTATGTACTCCTGAATGAGGGCGTGGAGAATGATAGCGATGAGCAGGTAAAAGAACACGGTCGCGATGTCCTTGGCGCCATACTTGTAGAAGTTCACGGTGTCAGGCTTGTCCTCCACATCTGAATCAAACACAGTCGCCACAATAAAAGTCAGGTAAGAGCAAATGTTAAAGGGGCTCTATTTTAATGATCTAGGCGCAAAGTCTAAATTCTCCCTTTGTACTTGTCATCAGAGGGGGAAAGCCCCGCCCATTAGTGACCATCTTTCACTTGAGGATTATAAATGTAGTTTTAGATGCACGAATGAACACTAGTCTCCATAGACAGCCCACTTCTGAGACAGATCCTATGACTTTTTCAGCCACTATGCTGACACGCAGACATTTGTAGCTCCGCCCTCTATTGAAAATAGCCCAATCTCATTTGAATTTAAAGCGACAGTCACCAAAATGCCACAATTAGGATCAAAGCCTAAAAGGGTCAGCTTCAAAGAGTTATGAAACATTATCTGTGGGCTATTTTGAGCTGAAACTTCACACTCTAGGGACATCAGAGACTTCTTTTACATTTTGTAAAAGGGGCATAATAGGTGCCCTTTAAGGAAAAAAAACAGACTTTAAAGCAGTGACATTTACTGCTGCTTTACTCCTGATGATGGCAAATTGGTGTCAGATATTATTTATGCTTTAGTATCAGCATCACTTAAAAATATCTAGAGCATACCAGCATCCAGGCTTTGGGTGACATTGTACTGCACTGTGATGAACATGATGGCAAATTTAGCTGTGACCTGCAATAAAGGAAAAAACAGATCAATACATGTACAAGCAAACAAGATTTTCAAAAAACCCATCTTCTTTACTACGTCAAACATTTCCTGCCATTCTAGTACAAACTTGGGCCGCACGATATTGGAAAAATCCAATATCTGATAGGTTTTTTTAATTCTGCAATATATCTTGCGATATTAACAGAATTTCTCTAGATGAGTTGAAAAACAGTTTGGAAAGAGTTTAAAATTCTATATTGATTGGGAAGATTCATAGCGGGTGCATATCATATACAGTCTTATCTAAATGTTTGGCCACTCCTGATAATTTTCAGAATTGCAAGCCATAGCCTGCTGACCTTTCAAATAAGCAAATTAATTTGGATATATTTTATACCCTAGAAAAAAGCAACATTTCAATTCTGGCATAACATTTATTTAATCAACAGATGCAATGCAATTTAAGTCTTAACAACATCAGACAGGTCAAAAGATTTGGGCACTCCAACAGAATAATGACATCAATCTTTTGTACAGCTACCTTTTGCTGAAATAACAGCTTGTAGGAGCTACTTATTGTCAAGGATAAGTCCCTGAATTCTTGCTGAAGGTATTTTGGGCCATTCAGTTCCTCCAGTTCAGTCAGGTTTGATGGGTGCCAAGCATAAACGGCCCTTTACAAATCAACCCATAGATTTTCAATGATGTTCAAGTCAGGGGACTGGGATGGCCATTCTAGAACATTGCATCCTGTCTGAGCATGAATTCCTTGGTAGATCTGGAACTGTGCGTTGGGTCTATGTCTTGCTGAAACACCCAACCCTGCTATAACTTCAGCCTCCTGACTGATTCCTGAATGTTCTTCAGAATCTGCTGATACTGGGTGGAATCTATCCCACCTTTAACTCTGACAAGGTTTCCAGTACCTGTGCTTGCCACACATCATGATGGACCCTCCACCATATTTTACAGCAGGGAGCATGCTTTTGTCCTGAAATGCTGTTTTTTTTCCGCCATGCAAAGCGAGTTAAAATGCTCCAGTGTCTCTGTATCATTGTTTGCACAGCAAACCGATGACCTTCACAGCCAACCACAGTCATTTCTGTTGAGCATGTGAACACAACTGGTACTAAAATTGCAGAATCGTGACAACACTACAATCGTTTAACAGGAAAATCAAACCTCTTTGGTCATTTTTGAGTGAGATGCTAATGGTCTAAACTGATTCAATGATTTATGCTAAGCTAAGACCTGAGATCGGCTGAGTGGTTTCAAAAATGGTCAAATGTTTAACTCTATATGCAAAGACCTTTTTTCCCCTTAACACAGTTTAAACGTAGAGCAAGTCCAGACAGTATAACAGCTCACACTGGTTTTGTCTAATGACTGTCAGATGGTTTCACTTTTTTGTGAGGAAGCAATATAAAATCACATGGTCAAGCACTTTTACGCTTCCTTTATTTGATGTGCATATGTGTATAGTAGTAGACAGATAAATAATGCAATATATCAATTTCTAGAAGTGTTTCTTAAATAAAAATCACAGCACTCTTCCAGGTAGGTTTGGTGCTGTGACCACATTTCTTCAAATCCAACAAGAGAGAAGTAAACATAATAAATAAATAAGGTAAATTAAACTTCACTATAATTACAGGACTCTACAAGCCCTTAATCAGAAGCAGGTGTCAGTGCAACATATTAAAACACTAATGCAAATTTGATGATCATGTTTTTATATAAATGATAAAATAACCCTAAATGTAACAGTGATGTTTATATATGTTTTATCATAACCTTAAACACAACATCATAAATGTTTTAATAAATGATATCCTAATAAATGCTTACCATTTACTACTTGAGCAGAACAGTAAACAACCACAAACATGATGGACATGTTATATTATTATCATGATTTTATTACAATTATGCTTATTAATCAGGAATTTAATAGCAAATAGTCTGTAGGAAAATTATTATTTTGGCATGAAATGAGTTTAATAGGAAGAAAACTCAAGAACTGTCATAATGTGACTTAATAAAGGTTTAATAACAACCTCAAACCTGATGATCATATTGAATTTAACAGTGAATATGATTCTGGCTCTTAACATTTGATAAGTAATCATTCATTCATTCATTCCTTCATGTCCCTTCGGCTTAGTCCTTTATTTATCAGAGGTCACCAGAGCAGAATGAACCATCAACTATTCCAGCACATGTTTTACACAGCGGATGCCCTTCCAGCCTCATCCCAGTACTGGGAAATGATAAGTAATCAACTAAAGCATAATATCTGTGTTATGTTTGTTTAACAGTAGTGCTGTCAAAAGATTAATCTCGGTTAATCGCATTCAAAATAAAAGCTTGGGTTCACATAAATACAGTTGAAATTAGAATTATTGATTCATATAATGTTTAACAGAGCAAGGATATTTTCACAGTATGTCTGATAATGTTTTTTCTTCTGGAGAAAGTCTTATTTGGTTTATTTCAGCTAGAATAAAAGCAGTTTTTAATTTTTAAAAAACAAATTTTAAGGTTAAACAAACCATCATTATACAATAAGTTGCATCCTGCCTAGTGTATATATATATATATATATATATATATATATATATATATGACGTTGGTGAATTAGGAACGGTTTCTGCTGTTCTGACGTCAGCTGCACATGTGAATGGATGGTGGAAGAAAGTAGTTACTCATACAGAAAGGGGTTTTGAGACTGTCTGTGCTTGATTTTCTTTTTTATACACACGATTATGCCGTCAAACTCTTGTATAAACGTGCTGATCTTGTTATGGAACTAGTTGAATGGGAAACACCAACTATTTGACAGACATGCTGTATGGTAGTAGTTAAATGTTGATTAAAGACTAATTTTACATTACTGTATAATAAAAAGAAACTGAAATGTGCTGCTAAACATGTCATGAAATGAGTTGAATAGAAAAACAACTTCAATCATGATGAACATGCAGTATGATGCAGATTTAATACTCAAAAACGCTTTTTCAGTCATAATGAGCATCTATGAGTAAATAATAAGCTGATGTGCGCAGCGGAGTGTGGTGTGAAGTGAGTTTAATGGGGAATAGTAACCTCAAACATGAGTCCCAGCAGGATGATCATGGCCACACACGACACCATATCCGCGTGATTCTGGATGACAAACTCATGGCTGAGCACCGGCGGACTCTTGTTCTTCTTGCGGAAGCCCATCGCTCTTATAATCGCTTCTGGTCACTGCAGAGGCTTGCAGGGAAAAAGCAGATCTCGGGCAAATTCACACTATTCTGTCATGAAAGCCCCACTACATTCACACCCGCTTGCGATCTGTGCCGGAAGCTGTGAAGCGCCCTACCGCTGGTGGAGTGATGAACGTCGTAAAAGTCCCTATTAACGTTATGCTAAAAAACAAACAATAATAAAATAAAATAAAATAAAATAAATAAGCAAATAAATTATATAAATATATAATGTTAATGCAAGATTTTGTTTTGGATGCGATTAATCGCAATTAATTGTGATTAATCGTGAATCTTTTGACTGTTAAACAAACATAACAACACAGATGGTTTAGTTGATAACTATATCATATGTTTTCTTAATTTTATATACCCTGTATATACATTTTTTGTAAATTAATTATTATATATTTCTTATAATTATATTAAGTATTATTTATATTTTCTATATTAATTTTATATGTCCTTTTTTCATTCATTTTGTTTTCGGCTTAGTCCCTTTATTAATCTGGGGCCGCTACAGCGGAATGAACCGCCAACTTATCCAGCATATGTTTTACGCAGCGGATGCCCTTCCAGCTGCAACCCATCACTGGGAAACGTCCATACTCACTTATTCACACACATACACTATGGTCAATTTTAGCATACCCAATTCACCTATACCACATCTCTTTGGACTGTGGGGGAAACCGGAGCAGAAATGCCAACTGACCCAGCGACCTTCTTGCTGTGAGGCGAACGTGCTACCCACTGCGCCACTGCATCACCCTATGTGTCCCTTTATTTATTTGAAATAACATAAGATACAGATAACATAAACACAGATATCTTTACATACATTAAGGGATTTTTTCAGCAGTTGAGATGTCTTAAGAGCTTTACAGTTTCTCTGTTTTGAAATGAGAAATTAATAAAAAAATACTTTAAATTTAGTTTACAATTTGCCAGTTTTTTTTTTTTACAAATCTGACGTTTTTTTTTTAAGATATCATAAGAAGTTTTGTCTTATTGCCCATGTCCAATAGTTTAGTTTCACAATCCATAAACAAGACCATTCAGTATATCTCAACCACGTTCCTGGAGACCCACCAGCACTGCATGTTTTGAATGTCTCCTTGTCAGTCACACCTATTTCAGGCCTTTCAGTCTGTGATAATGAGCTGATGATCAGAATCATTTGTATTTGGTTAAGGAGACATGAATAATGTGCAGAGCTGGTAGTTCTCCAGGAACATGGTTGAGAAACACTGAGTTACAGTGTTAAATTTACAGAACACTTCAAAAAGTAATAAGGAAACATGGGACCTTAACTGAAAAATAATTGGTGAGTATGTTTATCATACAATCTCTTAGCGTTATTTAAACACAACAATATTTATAACGCATTTTAAAGATCTAAATTTCAAACGCTGGAACGTAAAATAGTATATGACTTTTATTTTGACTTTAGAAAAGCGGAAGTATCTTTCTTGATTCACACATGGCCCTTACGTAGGGACATTTGGAGTTGTGAGCGCTGTTGTTCAGGTATATTTGATTACAGTTTTGCACTTATGTTTATGATACATCTTATGATATGTATTTTTTACACTCGACGTACTATTGGTGGTTATTCATTTATATTATTCTCTGGAAACATTTGTTCTAGCTTACTCGTACAGTTCCCTGATGTTTATATTAATATAAATCAAGTGTTTGACGTCGTATTTAATGTATGTCAAGATGCACAACGTCCTAAACATGACAAAGTCATATTTTTACATACACAAACGATATAATATGCGACGTTTATAATATCATGTATTATATAATTAAGAAACGTTGTCTAGTTTACTTGTATAATGCATTTCACCACTATTTTATATAATATAATGCGTTATGTGTAATTCAAGTCTTTCCAATGTTTACCTTTTAGATCTATTTTACATGGGGTAAAGTTGATTTTATATTTACATATTCTGAATTTCTCCTTAGTAATATAATTTCAGTAAAGTGTTCTTTGTGAAATCTAAATAGGAAAATCATATTAGCAGCCAGTGTGACTATAAAGTACAACATTGTTCACAGTCAATAAAATAGCATTAATGTTGTTTTAAAATACTTACATACGATTTCAGACTAAAAAATTCAAAGTTACATGGTGAACAATATAGGGACTGTGTCACAAGTTGTCACTGTTCAAAAACTCTACCTCAATCTGGGGCTGTGCGTTCAAATCGAAATCGAAGAGCAATCGCAATTTGAAATGTTGCGATTATTTAATAGCAGGAGGCTGCAATATATATATATATATATATATATATATATATATATATATATATATATATATATATATATATATAAAACAAAAATAGTGAATGATACCTGAGGTGAAGTGCTTCAAAACTGAAAATTAAACATGCTAGACTTTCTGCAATAGTGTCCTGAGGCATTGCAGAAATGGTGTCGGTTGTCGTGAACTATGCCATTACACAAGAAGAAATGATTGAATTCTGTCACGACGTACATTTGTAGTTTACGACACCCTACATCAAGGAAATTAGGCCGAAATCGCGTTATCTGACTGGAGCTTTACAACTAGCCAATTGAGTGAGCACACTTTTCGTTCGAGTTACGCAAATGAACTACGGCACAATTAAAAAAAAAACGAACAAACTGGAAAGCGCTAACAAGTCAGATTATGGCGTCTGCTGCTTCAGAAGCATTAAAAGTCAAAATAATATTAAAAATATTAAAAACAGCATTTATTATATGGGAGTATTTTGCTTTCAAAGTCACAGACACCAAACAAAAACTAGTAATTTTTAAGAGCTGTTGCAGAATTGCTGCCACGGCTTACAGAATATTGAGCTGAAGCTTAAATTAAATTAAAATCAGCTTGAAGCTTGGATTAAATCGTAAATTGCAATATCTGTCAAAAAAAAATTGCAACTAAATATTTTCCCCAAATCACACAACCCTACCTCAATCTATTTATTTTCTGCAGACATGGCGGGTACAGACATGGACCCCGAAGTGGCCCGAGGGTTGTTTGAGGAAGGAGCCACGCTGGTTTTGCTCGGAGTTCCTGAAGGAACTGAACTGGGACTTGACTACAAAACATGGACTTTGGGTCCTCGTTTCCGCGGGGTGAAGATGATTCCCCCGGGCCTTCACTTCCTCCACTACTGCTCCGTCAGCACCAATGGAGGCTGTGGTGAAATCAGCCCCAAAACCGGCCTGTTCCTGTCCCTGAAGCCTCGGCAGGTGCTTGTAGCGCACTGGAACAAGAGCGCAGATGATTTGGAGATCTCTCAGAACTCTGAGGAGGTAGAGCGCGTACGGGCCAATCTAAAAGAGCTGGATCGCTATTTAGGGCCGTACCCCTATGATACCCTCCGGAAGTGGGTTTCTCTGACTGACAGACTCAGTCAGGAGGTGGCTGTGGCCCTGCAGCCCCTCAGTGGACGTGTGTGCGCCTTCAGCGACGTCATCCCAGTGCTGCAGCTGACCCACACTAAAGATCGGGTCCAGCAGAACCTGTCCCGCAATGATCAGGAGTGCCAAAGTATGAAGGAGGGCTTGGACCGGCTGCCACAGATGAAGCAGAGGGAAGGCACGGAGCTGCGGTTTTCCAGCATCCCCAAGCAGGCGTATCCTCCTGGGGCAACACCCGCTCAGATCACCCAGTACAGCATGGACCGCAGTTACACACTCAATGCGGTACTGGAGAGACATTATAAAGAGCAGCCTCTCAATGTACTTGGTGAGGATTAGTTTACTCTCCAAATATCAGTATAAGACTACTATCCAAATATCAGTATAAGACTACTTTCCAAATATCGGTATGAGACTACTATCCAAATATAGTTATGAGACTACTATCCAAATATCGGTATAAGACTACAATCCAAATATCGGTATGAGACTACTATCCAAATATCGGTATGAGACTACTATCCAAATATCGGTATAAGACTACTATCCGAATATTGGTATGAGACTACTATCCAAATATCGGTAAGACTACTATCCGAATATCGATATAAGACAACTATCCAAATATAGTTATGAGACTACTATCCAAATATCGGTATCAGACTACTATCCAAATATCGGTATGAGACTACTATCCAAATATTGTTATGAGACTACTATCCAAATATCGGTATAAGACTACTATCCAAATATCGGTATGAGTCTACTATCCAAATATCGGTATGAGATTGCTATCCAAATATCGGTATGAGATTGCTATCCAAATATCGGTATAAGACTACTATCCAAACATCGGTATGAGACTACTATCCAAATATTGGTATGAGACTACTATCCAAACATCGGTATAAGACTACTATACAAATGTTTGTAAAATATTCTGACGGTATGATGACCTTGTAAAAAAATATTATGGTATAAGGTGTGTTATCCTGCTGGATGTAACCATCAGAAGATGGGTACACTGTGGTCATAAAGGGATGGACATGGTCAGCAACAATACACAGGCAGGCTGTGGCGTTGACACGATGCTCAATTGGTACTATTGGGCCCAAAGTGTGTCAAGAAAATATCCCCCACACCATTACACCACCACCAGTCCAAACTGTTGATACAAGGCAGGATGGACAAGCCAAATTCTGACCCTACCATTCCAGTGTGGCAGCAGACATTGAGACTGATCAGACCAGGCAACGTTTCTCCAATTTTCTATTGTCCAATTTTGGTGAGCCTGTGCAAATTGTAGCCTCAGTTTCCTGTTCTTTGCTGACAGAAGTGGCACCCGGTGTGGTCTTCTGCTGCTGTAGCCCATGCGCCTTCAGGTTGGATGTGTTGTTGCGTTCAGAGATGCCTTGGTTGTAACAAGTGGTTGTTTAAGTTTCAGTTGCCTTTTTATCAGCTCGAACCAATCTAGCCATTCTCCTCTGACCTCTGGCATCAACAAAGCATTTGCACCCACAGAACTGCCACTCATGTAAACTCTAGAGATGGTTGTGCATGAAAATCCCAGTAGATCAGCAGTTTATGAAATACTCAGACCAGCCTGTCTGGCACCAACAACCATGCCATGTTCAAAGTCACCTTTCTTCCCCATCCTGATGCTCGGTTTGAACTGCAGCAGATCATCTTGACCATGTCTACATGCCTAAATCCATTGATTTGCTGCCATGCGATTGGCTGATTAGAAATTTAACGAGCAGTTGGGCAGGTGTACCTAATAAAGTGGCCGGTGAGTGTATGCTACATATTACTTTATGACAACTGTCATTAAGTGTCATTAGCTCAGTTATGTCATTTTTCAATGCAAAGATGACCATGTTTGAGATGTTTTCTTGCCAGCTTGACAAACAAAAACATGATAAGTTATCTTCATCATAAGTCTTTGTTATGACAACTTGACATTATCAAGACAACATAACTTGATTGTCATGATCCCATTATAATTGTGTCATAAATGTTTTTCTGATCACTTTTTTCAGTGGAACAAGCCGAATTTGTCACTAAATCTCTCATTAAAATGGTCAGTGCTCTAATTATAGTATAAAAGTATCATAAATATTGAACGTTTTAATGAAAATTTAATTTGCACTGCTGTAGTTGAGGTCAAGAAAAATATTAACAACGTTGTTATAAAATTCATGACAATCATGTTCATGACAACCAAAAAAAATGCTTGAGAAGCAGCTTTAATACAGAAAAAATTACTTATGAAGAAATGAAAATTGACGTCTAAAGAAATGAAAACTAAAATGGAACTTCTGCCTAAGGATCTATTGTAATGTGGATGTGATTATCTTCATTTATTAGAGTGGCAGGACTATTTGCACATTCATCTGCTTAGATGTATTTCTATCATTTTAATAATGAGGTACAAAATGAGTCTGTATATTCTTAATCCATTTGGCCTTGCTAGAATTTGAATAATGGATCATGCCATGTTTAAACCGGATACACAGTCGGTTTCTTGCCTTTTCAATAAACCTTGTATAGTTTCTCTTAGTGACAAATAATAGCGCTTTTATTGTGACATGAGTGAGTGAACCTAATGTCAGTCGCCCAGACTTTTTTTAAGGACAAATGTAGGTGCAAAAATGTTTAAGTCAGATGCATCATTTCATAGTTTTTTTTTAGCAACACTTTGCATTTTAACACACCTTTTGAGGCAAGCTTCACATTTGTTAAATTATTGTTATTATTATGTATAAGCCTTGTAAAATGCAGTGGCTAATCACTGTAGTAAAAAGCTAAATAGTAAAAGATTTGTGTCACTCTTGTAGGAGAGCTGCAGTTTGCATTCGTCTGCTTCCTGGTTGGGAACGTCTATGAGGCCTTCGAGCACTGGAAAAGCCTGCTGGCTCTGCTATGCCGCTCTGAGGAGGCCATAAAGGACAGGAAGGAGCTTTATCTGGGTCTCATCGCTGTCCTCTACCATCAGCTGGGAGAAATCCCTCCAGACTTCTTCGTGGACATCGTGTCCCAAAGCAACTTCCTTACCTCAACTCTTCAGGTATTATTCACACAGTTCTCTGAGCTTAAATAATTTACAAAAGTGGAATATGATCAGAGTCATTCAGGTTATACTAAAGCCAACATTTATTAGTATGCTTTATTGATGTGTACACGATTCACCTATGACCAGTCACAGAACAAAAAAGCACTTGATTCCACTTCTGAAACCGTTTTTCTTTTTGGTTTTTATGAGCCATTCAGGACCTTTTAAAACAATGTGTAATTATGCTTATTGTAATAAAAGTGAATATTATATCAGAAAGATGCACAGTGTTTAGGATTCTTTAGTATCTTTATGAAACCTCTATAACTAAATAATACATCAGTAACTGATATATTTTTGAGGAGCAGCTAAAACTGCGCACCACACACACACACTGCGCTCAACCAAGCCTCAAGCTTCTGCTAACGTTGGTCTGTATGACTGATTTGGAGTATTTGAAGCCGATTCCACATTGTAACAAAATAGATTACCGATTATCATTTCTTGACATTTCGGCCTGCCATTATCAGGGTAAAATGTGTTCAAACAAACATCTGTAGAAATGAAAAGTGTATTTATATATGAGCAATATCACTTTCGTAGTAGTGCGATATGGCTGTATATCGGCACTGATGGGAGGCGTGCCTCAGTGTCCCACCAGTGACGATATACAGCCACATCGCACTGCTACGAGTGTGATATTGTGTTCATATAACTGTTCGATGGCATAACTGCATGTGTGTATAAAAAAGAAAGTCAAACACGGAGAGTCTCAAGTCCCTTTAGTAGGAGAAACTACTTTCTTCCGCCATTTATTTACATCTGCAGCTGACGTCAGAAAAGCAGAAACCATTGCTCATTCACAACCGGCACTTTAGAGCTAATATTTAAATGATTCTCTAGCGTAATGTCTAAAGTGATGACAAAACAGGTGATTTTGTTCACATTTTAAGATTATAAGGCTGAACTATATGAAATACCATCAGTCTACAGAGATTTCCCAATAATTACTATAGTATAAATACAGCACTACAACATACAAAAGAGAGAGATCGGTCAGTGCCAATAGCCAAGTGGTCAGTGCGCCAACACATACCACCGAGGTGCTCATGGCGACCCGAGTTTGATTCCTGGCTCTAGGTCTTTTGCAGATTCTTCCCCTATCTCTGCTCCCCACTCTTTCCTGTCTGTAAAATCTCCACTGTCCTATACCAATAAAGATGAAAACCCCTAAAAATAATTATTAAAAAAAGAAGGAAAAGGAAAAAGAGATGACTTAGAAAGTCACTTACCTGTTTAATATTGATTTGATCAGCTGTAGTTTGAAATTACACTGTTTTCTCTTAGGGCTTATTATGCGGTCTCTGTAGCCATCTTGTGGATGAACATCGTCAACCGTCTTTGCTTAAAGACAGGCTAATGGCTAATGTTTCTCAGAAATGATAAATATTTAAAAATAGGCACTATCCTTATAGATAAATTGTGTAGTTACAATCTAAACGACTACATTCTCGCCCCAAAAACCCTCAAAAGTACATTATGTTGTCAAACAGCTGCAATATTTGTCAAATTGTTGAGTGTCCTCTGCTTGTCACTGCATGTGGGTGGAGTAAAACACAAGGGTGAAGGGTTAAGAGGCTGGACGAGTGCTGTTATTTGTAGAATATCCCATGGCTGTCAGCCAATTAGATTCAAGAACCAGACAGAACTGTTGTTTAAATATATATATATATATATATATATATATATATATATATATATATATATATATATATATATATATATATATATATATATTAGTGGTGGGCCGTTATCACCGCTAACATGCAGATTAATGCAAGACTCTTTAAAAAAGCATTGCAAGCTATGATGACTTTCACCTTGATATTTTAGCGCGGGTGTATACCTGGCTGAATTGCACTGTAGGGGGCGAGAACGAATCTTCGAACCTGTGTGTGTTCCTACTGTGAAATTACGCGCCAAACGTGACGTGCTAACATGGATGCAGTTCACTAAAGTGAATCTGATTAATGTTAGCTCCACATCTAACTGTAAGGCACCTGTAGAGTTTATGCATTCAAGTAAAACATAAACAAATAAAATGGACCGGTGAGCCATCTGACAAAAAAGTGCCCTTTTGAATCTCACTTACCTCGAAGACACTACTGACTTCGCTTACATGGACAGCTGTAGTCTAGTTATTTGCCTTAATAGACAATTATATAATTGTGTTTACGTGAAGTGCATTCATGTAGGAGTTTGCTGTAATTTTGGGTGACTTTAACTGCAGTTCAGCAGTTTCACTTTCACTTATGAATATTTCATTCATGCCCCTGTGACAAACTGGGGTATTAGACGCAAATAAGGAGTAAGGACTGCTGAGAGTGTTATGGAATTTAATAACACACGCCAAATGGAAAGAAAAAAACATCCGCATTTCACGATGTGTGTGTGTGTGCGCGGTCCTTTACTGACAGCTGCGTGTGTGGATCTTGTCGGAAAATATGGCGAAAAGTTCTACATGACGGTAATAGTTTGATCTCTGTGTTTACTTTAATAATGTCACTAGTATATGCATACTCCACATGTCTTAATTCCATTTCTGGTCCTTAATTTCTGGATTAAGGAAATTAAAAATGGCTGTTTGGAGCTTATGTAGGCCAACAGTTCAAAATTTATGTTTAACTGAATAAACAGTTAGTAAACACAAGTACATCTTATTGAACATCATTTATTTTCATCACCAATTATCATAGTAGAACAGTTTCTCAAGCAGTTTGTGATGCGCCACCTGGCTTGAGCAACCCATTCTTAAAGACTTACTTTTAGTCATTATTTGGGTAGCACACATATTCTGAATGCCTTCGGCAGAATTCAAATAAGCCATTTTAATCTAGATTAATTCCAAGATTACAATAAGATATATATATATATATATATATATATATATATATATATATATATATATATATATATATATATATATATATATATATATATATATATAATATTCCAAAGTGTTACTTAATGGAGAGAAGATTTTTAATCAAATTTTAATAAATAATAATTTAGATTACTAACTATAAAATTGGATAACTACCTAATTTAGTCTTTTGAATTGATGGCAAGGCATAATATTGAATTAGTTATTTGGCAAAATACTAGTATTCAGCTTAAAATGCAATTTAAAGGCTTTACTAATTAGATAAACTAATTATGTATATTTATATGTATCCATGTGCTTGTGGATGTGTCTTAATAATTTTTATATATGCTTTGCTTTAATGTATGCTATTAAAATCATCAAAAAGTGCAGCATTTCATTGATTGAAATATTAGTAAAATGTTAGGAGTACTTCAATAAATGTACTAAGCCTCTTTAAACTGATTTCCAAGTCAGGAGTCAGTATCAGCCTGCCATTATGCACATGATTCATTAATCAGCGTGTGATTTAAATTTCTTAACCTATCTACCCCCATTTGTGATTTTAGGACTTTTTCCAGTTTGCCAGCAGCCCGGGGGTCGACAGCACATTACGGAAAAGAGCGGAAAAATTTAAAGTCCATCTGACCAAAAAGTTTCGATGGGACTTTGATGCGGATCTGGAGGATTGTGCTCCGGTGGTGGTGGAGCTTCCAGACGGGGTCACCGTGGACTAACACTGCTCCATACACTGCTTATCGTTACTTAAAGAAACGGTGCAGTACACACTGTGGGCAGATCCACAGAAACTACATTTTTTTTATAATGTTTTCATGTGAATATAGATGTGATGAATATACACATCCGTCATATACACCTGCATCTGGATCCCCTCCTGTCATTTTCTCAAAACTATATGATCATTCCGTTTTATTAAAGCTAATTATTATAATTTCATCTCATTGTAATTTGTTTTGCGTGTGTACTCGGCCACTAGAGGGCAGGCCACCACACGCAATCTGTCTTGTGGAGTGGAGCAATAATGTTGAAAAATCAGCTATGAAATCACCGGAATTAATTACATTTTACACTATATTATTGTTATTTCAAGTTTGTAAGGGATAAATGAGCATAAGACATTTTTCAAAACCAATAATGTCATAGTTGTAGCAAACTTTTGACCCTCATATATAGATTTAAGTGTTCGCATGTAAGCTGACCCACATGTTTATGCTGGGGACATAAATGATGCCTGAAATCATGTGACATATTGAAGAGGAATGTATTAAGCTATCAGATTTATCATTTTTATCACCGAGATAAATAAATTGTCAATACAGACAAAGAGTAAATCATATTTAGGCATCAAAATATGAAGAAAGAAGTTGTAGGCTTTTATGACATGATATGATCATGCTATCAGTCATTTATGGATATTAGATTTTAGCCAGTATCAAATTCTCTTGCTAAATTTACCACAGTATATGGTATTATTATCAATGTATTGAGCTAAGCTGCAAAAAATGACTTTAGCAGTTATAATAACCAAAATAATACTTGGTGTATTGCTTTATTGTTCAAAGTAAATACATGTTTTTAAACTATTTATAAAGTTCAATAGGTAAGACTTTACATCAATGGCTCATTTATTAAGTTAATGCATTAAAATCAACAGTGAGAAAAAGCCATAATAAAGTTACAATGTGAAAGTCAATTAAATAATAAAACAATTAAGATTTTTGATTTGATAAATATATTGTGAATATATATTTTAACATGTAAATTACATGCAAATTCTGGCTTTTGAATTAATTTGTTGTTGTTGTTGTATATTTTATATTGTTTTCTTTTGCAAATTATTACACAACCCCAAATCAGATAAAAGGTGGGACAGTATGGAAAAACACACATAAGAAAGTGATTTATAAATTTACTTTGACTTGTATTTTATTGCAGACAATACAACAAACATTATTTAATGTGTTCCTCATGTTTATTTAAGGAAAAAATAAATCAGGTTCCAATTTTGGTTCACATTTCAAAAATAGTTGGAACAGTAAAGCATTTACCACTTAGTAATTTTGTTATTTGTTTTCACAACACTTCACAGATCTTTATGTACTGAAGAAACCAAGTGATGAAGTGTTTCAGGTGTAATTTGTCCTATTCTTCCTGCAAACAAGTCTTAAGATGGGTAACAGTATGAGTTTTCACTGTTGTATTTTGAAGCTCAACATTCTCCATTGGAGACAGGTCGGGACTGCAGGCAGACCAGTCAAGTACCTGTATCCTCTTCCTCCGCAGCCAGGACTTTGTAATGTGTGCAGTATGTGGTTTTGCATCGTCTTGTTGAAATATGCATGGGCGTCCCTGGAGAAAACAGCATATTGTGCTCCAAAATCTCTCACTATCTCTAATGGCGCCATCACAGAAGTGCAAATTACCTTTGCCAAGGGCACTCACACAACCCTGTACCATGACAGATCCTGGATTTTTGGACTCTGAATGATCCTTTTCTTCTTTGGTCCGAAGCACACGGCATCCATTTCTCCCTAAAACTACCTGAAATACTGATTCAGCGGACCACAGCACACGCTTCCACTGTGTGATGGTCCATCCCAGATGCCTGCAAGCCCAGAGAAGTCAACGACGCTTCTGGACACTGTTAACATAGGGCTTCCTTTTGGCACAGTGTAGTTTTAACTGGCATTTGTGTATGTAACTATGTATAGTGGTACTTGACAAAGGTTTGCCAAAGTAGTCCTGAGCCCATGTGCTGATATCGCTTATAGATGAATAAGGATTCTGGATGCAGTGCCACCTGCGGGATCGGAGATCACGGTTGTTCAGCTTAAGCCTGCGTCCTTGTCCTTTATGCACTGAAATTCCTCCAGATTCTTTGAATCTTTTAATTATATTCTGCACTGTTGAAGGTGAAATATCCAAATGTCTTCCTATCTTTCTTTGAGGAACATTGTTTTTAAACATTTCAATACTTTTCTCATGTATTTGTTGGCAAACTGGCGATCCTCTGCCCATCATTGCTCCTAAAGGACTAGACCTTTCATAGATGCAGCTTTTGTACCAAATCATAATTACAATCACCTGTTGACATCACCTCTTTCAAATCACATCATTATTTAACCAATTTACTTGATTACAAGCCTAAAAGTGCACCTGTCCCAGCTTTTTTGAATGTGTTGCCAGTCTGAATAACAGGAAAGGATGTATATTTACAAATGAAATCAAGTTGACCGGACAAATCATGAAATATTTTGTGTTCATCTTGTCTGCAATGAAATACAAGTCAAAGTTAACTTAGAAATGACTACTTTATTTTTTTACTTGCGTTTACCATATGGTCCCAATTTTTCTGATTTGGGGTTGTACATGAATTTGCAGAAACGTAACAAGTCACTGCTAAGACATGACGGTGATCACATTTATTTCAGAACATAATTTATTACAGATTCTTATTTTGTTTAGAACAAGGGATGAAATTAACAAAATGTAAAACAATACCAAAACAAAACAACAGCTCCAATGAAAAGTAATAAATGGGAATAAAGAGTTCACAGAGTAATAATGTGTGCGCACAAGAGGTATACAGACTTTTACTATTAGCTTTTTTGCTCTAGATCTAGGTCTTTGTAAAAATGTAAAACATTACAAATTTTTACCGGGTTTACAATTTTGTTTAAAGGGCACCTATGGTAAAAAATCTACTTTTCAAGCTGTTTGGACAGACATATGTGCATGTATGGTGTATAGACCGTCATATTAGGGTGATATAAGCACACCCAGTGCTTTTTATTCAATTTAACAACATAAAAAACGGTGGACCAATTGGAGCGGTTTTCAAACTGACCGCAACTTTACGTAGGAGAGCGGTCCCCCCGCCCACCAATATCGATTGACAGGCGCGTCATCATATCCTCAGTTTGTTGATTCATGTCCGCCATTTTCAACGTGAGTCGAAGCGATATCACTAAAGGAACACGCTAGCTCTATTTTTAGATGCAAGGCTCATTGGGCTCAACACAAGAGCAATATTCTCCACATTATCGCTCTAATCGGAATTATTGGTTGTATCTTTAGGTAGGTTTGCAAACATGTGTACTTCTCATTGAGTCTACCTTATACTTCAGCCATTTGCATTTCTCGTGATCCTAGAAGCTCCCTGTGATCTTAACTAGCATGCGTTTTAGAATTCTAAACATCGGTTTCTATCAGGGTACACTCAAGTCGACGGCTGGGTGCCGTGGACCGCTGCAGAAACCTATGTTTAGAATTCAAAAATGCGTGGCGCAATGATACGCGACACTTCATGTCTCTGCCGCGCCAGAGAGAGTGTCTGGTGTGCCGTGTCGCGGCTTCGAGCGGTGCATCTGGTGCCTCAGTCATAGTTATTTCAGTGTGCGTGGTTATTAATTTCTGTGTACAAGCTCGGCACTTGAAACTAGCACACAGTTGGCTGTAAAACTGTACAAAGACACAAATGATTTTGTACTCTCTGCTTGGTCTGTGTCCGAGTCGTACATGTACGACTGAATGCTGATCCTCTTCTCCTTTCAATCTGCCTGTCTGTGTTGCAAACACAGAGCGGGTCATGGCCCCGCCCCCTTGTTATGTTGGGCGGGAAGCCGAAACTAGTCTACATGTGAAGCAACACACCCCTAAATCAGCGAACTGTGGACACGCCCCCAACATAACACTTTTTAACACAGTATAATAAACAAATCTGAATTGTGTTTTAAACTGAACCTAAACTGGCACACTCAGAAGAACCATAATATTATTATTAAATCATAAAAAAGAGGTAAACTATGTGCCCTTTAAACGAATGATTTCACTTTTTCCATTCATTTTCAATTTGGGGTAATTTTGACCCCAAAGTACGTAAACGTAGGGCTGCGCAATTAGTTGAAAATTCAGTTTCGATTACGGCTTCTAACGATTATGAAAAAACATTAATCGAGATAACCCCCCCCCCCTTTCCAGTTGTACACATTTGTTGCTCTGCAAAGCTCAGTTTCACGTGAACATTACTAAAAGATTGTACTGTCATGTAACTTTTGCAGCACGCGATGCGCATCATTCGCTGATGTACATTCAAATCATCCACGTTTTAAAAGCGCAATTTGACGATTGTAAAGCACAGCAGAAAGTTCTAACCAGCAGGCCCATGTCATATACAGTACAGATACTTAATAAATAACCTACTATAAATTAAAAGAATTAACGTATGCTTCAGCCTCAGAGACGAGCAGAGCACACGCATCTAAAGTCATCTTAATGTGAGCGCTTTAATAGTCAAATAGGTGTCAAAACTCAGTGTTTAGTGATTATTCATATTAACCCTCATTTGTGTAATAAACAAACGAGTTCAGAATCAAAAGACGTGAAAGAGAAACCATAGGCCTACATCAGAGTTGCACTGCTCTTAAAGTGACAGCGCGCAATATTCCTGCTGCCGGCTGTAGTGTGAATGAGTGTGTCACGTGTTGCACCACCCTCTTTCAAACACTTGAGGGCACTAGCTTGTTTTGTAGTTTAACCTCATTTCCTATAATCCTTTGCACTTCTGATTGTATTCTGTTTTTGTTAGCAATTATACCCAGTTTAGTATTTGCAGATCTTTGTCAGTTCTTTTGTCTGGACTCATTTCTAGATTTTTGTATACCTTCTCGAAGTTCCTATGCAAGATTAGGAACCTCTTTGTTTTTGTCAAAATAAATTGCTGCACATGGATTTTTGTGTTTTGTGATTCTCCACCTCGTGACATAATCCTAAGGCAACTAAAACACAAGACAAAAGGGTTTATAAAGACGGCTAAATTCACAAAGAAGAAACAGCTGTAACAGAATACAATCAGAAGTGCAAAGGATTATAGGAAATGAAGTTAAACTACAAAACAAGCTAGTTCCCTCAAGTGTTTAAAAGACGGCACTGCAACATGTGACAGTGTGTATGGATGTTTCCCAGAGATGGGTTGCAGCTGGAAGGGCATCCGCTGCGTAAAGCATGTGTTGCATAAGTTGGCGGTTCCTTCCACTGTTGCGACCCCAGATTAATAAAGGGACTAAGCCAAAAAGAAAACAAATGAATGAGTGATACAGTTGAATTATTAGCTCTCCTGAACTATTAGCGACCATTTCCCCCCCAATTTCTGTTTAACGGAAAGAGATTTTTTTCAACACATTTCTAAACATAATAGTTTTAATAACTCATTTGCGAATAATTTCTTTTATCTTTGCTATGATGACAGCACATAATATTTTACTACATGTTTTTCAAAATACAAGCATTCAGATTATAGTACGAATCAAAGGCTTAATTAGGCAAGTCATTGTATAACAGTAGTTTCTTCTGCAGAAAATCTAAAATATATATTGCTTAAGGGGGCTAACAATATTGACCTTAAAATAGGTTTCAAAATATTTAAAACTGCTTTTATTCTAGCCAAAATAAAACAAATAAGACTTTCTCCAGAGGAAAAAATATTATAGGAAATACTGTAAACAATTCCTTGCTCTGTTAAACATCACTTGGGAAATATTTATACAAAAAAAATTTCACAGGAGGGCGAATAATTTTGACTTAATCAGTGATCGTTTTGAATAATCGTGATTTATGACCAAAATAATCATGATTAATGATTTTTCCCATAATCGAGCAGCACTACCAAAATGGTGGCTTTTCTTTTTACCCAAGAACCATAAAATCAAGTCAATATTTTGTTGTGCTTCAGTCATAGAATGCATCGCCCCAGAGATGAAGAGAACATTTCTTTAAAGAAAAGGAAACGTCAATCTAGAGGTAAGCAGATGCAATCATCTCAATAAATGTAACCTTCTTTAGCTTAGTTCAAAATAAATTTGTATAGCAAAAAGTACATTTACTCTGCTTATTCAGAACTGTTGAAGTATTTAAGGCAAATACATTATAAGTAACTGTACCTAAATATTTAAAGTAATGTCTTATTTTACTCCCACTGACTCATTCATTTATTTTCCTTAGGCTTAGTCCTTTTATTCATCAAGAGTCGCCACAGCGGAATGAATCGCCAACTTATACAGCATATGTTTTACACAGCCATTCTAGCTGCAACTCAGCACTGGGAAACATTCGTACGCTATCATTCACACACATACACTACAGCCAATTTAGCTTACCCAGTTCCCCTATAGCGCATGTCTTTGGACTGTGGGGGAAACCGGAGCACACCCAGGCCAACACGGGGAGAACATGCAAACTCCACACAGAAATACCAACTGACCCAGCTGAGGCTAGAACCAGCAACCTTCTTGCTGTGAGGCGAACGTGCTACCCACTGTGCCACAGCATTGCCTAGTTTGATCTATTTACATTTCAATGCGTTTATATAAATTACTGCTAAACAAAAAAGTTGACTCAACTTACCAGCGACCTTCTTACTGTGCCGTGACCGTGCTAACCACTGAGCCACCGTGTCGCCTTCACTGACTAGTGAGCACGTTCATTTCAAATGACTCTCACCCAAACATAATTAGCATTCATTACTTACAGCTTCATTAGGTAATCAATAACACGTATGGTTTTCTGATGTGTTTTTTGGCTCTATATAGCCTAGATTTGGCAGGATGATGCTGACAGATTTACTCCAGGTTTGCAGGTTGGTCAGATGACGCCTGCTCGGTGGAATTTGATTGAAATTAGTGCCAAGAATTTTAAACGGGACAGATGAGCATGAGGGAGTCGGGCTTTCTGAGCATTAGAGTTAACCATCGCTAAAGTCAATACAAATCCTTTTCTCTTTAAGCAGAGATCAAATGTGTCATTAGCTTAAAGGGATTGTAGGGATGGTATACAGATGAAGTCAGTCTGTCAGATGAAGAAGAGCCGGAGTCAGAGATTCAAATAAATAAATAAAGTTTACTGAAGATAGTTTGCAGTTTCATCAGCAGAAGCCAGCTTCAACACTCGCAATGAGTTCCTAGGCCGCTCTGCTTACAATCACAAATCAATAACAATTATACTCTCACATAACGTCATTAACTACGTCATACATATAGGTGTTCTAACCTGGGGTGCGTTTCCCAAACAACGACGTAACTCGCAGCTGAACTATCATGGTACGATGGATCGTTTGGGAAAAGAACGATGTAGTGACGAGTGTTTCCCAAAACGCATAGGTTCTCTGTCGCAGATCCATCGCCTGAACCATGTTAGTTATAACATAAAACGCACATAATGATGCTCAAAACAGGGCGAAGGAACTACTTCTTTAGAGAAGAACTCCATCATTTTTTTTGTGCAGATTATATTGTTTTACACAAGCATAAATTTAAAATAAAATCCAGCAATAGATTTGGTAAAAACACGCACTCGCTTTCCATATTAACTGAAATATATGGCACATATAGAGCCTGTGTTTGCTTTACAAATATTATTGAGAATGACATATCATATTCTAAAACTTAAAATCACTTACAAAATCTAACACATATTCTAATATCATATATAAATTATATAAATAAATAAATAAATTTGTATTAGAATTATGTATTCGATTATGTATTAGAAATGAAAAAAAAATCATACTTTAATAATGATATTAATAATTATGATGATAATGATTATTATTATTATTAAAGTAGGATATTGTTTATTTTTATATTTTTTAAAGTCTACTTTTACAATTTGACACTTGTAAACCACAGCAGAAAGTTCTAACCAGCAGGCCCATGTCATATACAGTACAGATACTTAATAAATAACCAGCCTGATCTCACGAGAAAACGTAAGTATTTTCCGTTTTGTCAGTTAAGTAGCTAATTCGCACAAATTCGTACGAGTTTAGTCATACGAAATTGTACGATTTTAAAAAGGAGGCGTGGCACCTAACCCCACCCCGTCATTGGGGGATGAGCAAATTGTACTAAATTGTACGAATTAGATCGTACGCATTCGTACGAATTAGCCACTAAATCAAAAAGTTACAAATTGCCGTGAGATTGTGTTGCAAAAACCCACTATAAATTAAAAGAATTAACGTATGCTTTTTGTTTTCACAAGCTTTGGAGACGTAACATAAATTCCGCTTTTAAATAACAGGTCACCTATAGCTTTCGCCATGAGGCTGTGTTTAAAATTACATCAATGTTTTCAAAGTGCACTGCAAAGGGAGCACAAGTGTAAACATGAAGATCGCTAAAACTGAAGTGTAAAAATAGTTAGAAAGCAAATTACACCTAAAAGAGATGACCTTAATGCTTTTTTACTTTTCATAATTCCAACTTTGAATGTTAGAATGTTCTATATGAATAGGGCATAGGGGGGGATAAGTGGGAATAGAACACAGCCAGGAACTATGTTTCAAACTACAGCTCCAGAGGTATAGTTGGGAGTGCTCAAGTTTGCGACGTAGTTTGCGAATGTTCGTTGGAGCGACGGATTTGGGATATGGCAAATCAACAAACTATGATTGTAAGGACGCAACTTGCGACCTTAGTTGGCTAACGATGGTTTTGGGAAACGCACCCCTGATTAGTGAAACCACAGATAGACTAGGAAAATTTCCACTTGGGTTCGTGCCAGGAAAAATGCTAGAAAGCCATGTAGAAACTATGTTTTTTATTTTTATTTTTTATTTTTTTGCACAAAAACTGTTATTAACAGTAAACCTCTTCCCAGCAGGGAGAAACAAAAATACATGATTATATGGCATCATGGGTTTGCAATCAAACATTATCTATGGAAGTCAATGGGGCAAAAACAGGCACCAACATAAGGAAAGGGTAGCCAATTTGTCCAGAGTGTATTGTTGAGCTTTTGAAAACTTTCAAAGCATTTTCCTCAAATATGTGTCAAAATAAGTTTTCTCACCAAAAATCATCCCATTTGCTGAAACACAGAGAAGGTTGTGGCCAAATTAAGACTCAAAATCAGCCCAGAGTGGATGTAAACATCCCCAACAGCACACAAGGGTTAAAGGTCTGACATGTGTCAGTCAGCATTAGTCTGCTTTGTCTCTCAGACATGCAGATAAAAAAAAGCTCAGCTCATAATCTAAATGAACGCCTCTGTGCCTCTCATTTCCCATAATCCCTGTGATTATAATAGACGGGTGGGGTTTAAATGGGTGTTTCTTTCTATAGCTTTGCCCTGTGTCTCAGGAAGCTATAGTGCCAGCTGCATGCCTTCCTGCCATAAACCTAAATATAAAAGAGGCAGCTAGATGTCTGGATTGTTCATTAGGCGTGTTGTTCTTTAAAAATCACCCCCAAAAAACCAACCACATGGGCACATGGCACTTTAGCACATTTTTACATAAATGTATTTGTGTTGGATCTTGTATGTATGTTGTGGACATCACATTTGTACCTCTATGTTGCAATTAATCAAAAATCACCTCACTCTTCCAGATAAGTTCAATCATGATTACCAAATACACTGACATTTGCTATTTGTTCAAACTTCTTATTTCAAATGAGCTGAAACAACACAATTGTGGAGTTTTTTGGGGGACAACTTAATTGTTTTAAGTTCAATCCACTTATATGTGTACAAACCAATACGTTAACTTAATTTCTTCATGTTGCCCTAAAACAAATCAACTGAACTTTTTTTTACAGTGTAAGGTCCGCATCCAATTATTTATTAAATGAACAACCAACACAATCTCACGGCAATTCGTAACTTTTTGATTTAGCTGCTAATTCGTTTGAATTCATACGATCTAATTCGTACAATTTAGTACGATTTGCTCATCCGCAAATGACGGTTGGGTTTAGGGGTGGGGTCAGGTGCCACGCCTCCTTTTTAAAGTCGTACAATTTCGTACGACTGAATTCGTACGAATTAGCCACTAAACTGACAAAATGTAAAATACTTACGTTTTCTCGTGAGATCAGGCTGGAACAACAGGAGAAAAAAGAAACATTACAGACATGAGCGCTCATCAGTGTAAGGATTTTTTAAAATTCTTGTTGCTTATACACTCAGTCATTTCAGTGTCACAGATTTCATGGATCTCATTGGGTTCAAGCCTAGATTGACATCAAAATCTTATGGATCAAGAAGAGAGAAAAAGTATACAAGACATTAATAAAAAAAAGAAATACGATGCTTTCTCTCAAAGCTCAGGTTATAACTTGATATGAGATACAGCAGTTTAGATTAGTAGTGTTTAGCAAGTATTATAACTGTTTACACTTATAATAAAAACACTGTTGTTTTAACCCTACACTGGATCAACTGGGCAAACCCAAGTGTTGGGTTATTTTGTATTTTTGGGTTATTTTGTATTTTTAAAATATATTTTTAAAACAATTGTTAGGTTTGTCCATATTTGACACTACTTTGGGTTAATACAACTTAGCATGTATTTTATATATATATATATATATATATATATATATATATATATATATATATATATATATATATATATATATATATGTATGTGTGTGTGTGTGTGTGTGTGTGTGTATATATATATATATATATATATATATATATATATATATATATATATATATATATATATATATATATATATATATATATATAAGGGTTAATTTGTAAAATAAATTTGGTCCGTCAGTCATGTAGAATTGTCGTGGGACTGTCGGATAAAGAAAGTGCTCTGACTTGTTATTCCGCAATGAGTGCGATTGTTAGGTAGTGACATGGCAAGTAAACAATTCAAGCCAAGCCAAGAAGAAACACAAAGAGATTGGCTGTAATTTCACTATATCTCTCAAACATTTGCAAAAGATATGGATTATTAGATTATCAGATATATTTGCACGAGCGAATCCTACTGGGATGACTGACAATTACTGTGAAAATGCTACTGAACGCTGCTTTGTTTACATTTTGCATGTGTGCGTCTAACCTTTCAGTTTCCCATTACGAACAAGAAAACAGAGTAATGCCACTCACGGGTGCGAAAAGACGTTATTTGGCATCGGCTTGGTGTGAGCCCTGGCCTTAATGACAAATCTTTGGCATTGATATGTTAAAGTTCTAAGCATCATTTTGAAACATTTTTAAAGTTGGAATGAAATCAAAATTCGCTCTTCTTATTTTTACATGTCCACAGTAGTGCTTGTCATAACCGAAACAATATTTTGTCCAAATTAATTTGCGCTCATAAACTTTAATTAAATCTTATAACCTTCTCTCCTCCCTTGAAACATCTTATCTTTACTTCAGGTCACATGGAATGCCTTTAGGGCGGGTCTCTCAGTCATTTAAGGTGGGGCTTTTAAGGGCGGTGCTTTAGGTTAGTTTTTAACAGCTGACGGTGCTCTTGGCTAGTTTTTAAACAGCAGGCGGTGCTCTACCTTAGTTTTTAACAGCTGACTGTGCTCTTGGCTAGTTTTAAAGCTGCGGTCACACTTGACTTTTCTTCCCATAGACTTCCATTCAAACGCATGCAAATGCGTCAGACCGGAAACGCAGGGTCATGCGTCAAGTTTCGCAGGTTGCTGCGGTGCAAAGATCAAGCTTGGTGAACTCTGACCTGCGAAATCGCATCATTTGACTGCGTGAGACCAATCGAGGATCAAAACAGGACCTCTCTGGGCAGAAATGTAAAACATGGAGCAATCGCTCGCTTTTTAAAATGTCTAATAAGCTTGTTTAATCCCGCCCCTTTTCGCAGCGCCGTACGACAGAATTTCGCACACACAAAGCCCAGTGTAAAGCTACGGTCACACCGGGCTTTGTGTGTGGGAAATTCTGTCGTGTGGCGCTGCAAAAAGGGGCGGGATTAAACAAGATGATTAGACATTTAAAAAAGCGAGCGATTGCTCCATGTTTTACATTTCTGTCCACAGAGGTCATGTTTTGATCCTCGATTGGTCTCACGCAGTCAAATGATGCGATTTCGCAGGTCAGAGTTCACCAAGCTTGAACTTTGCACCGTAGCAACCTGCAACCTGTTTTCAAACAGCAGGCGGTGCTCTAGGTTAGTTTTTATCAGCTGACTGTGCTCTAGGTTAGTTTTTAAACAGCAGGCGGTGTTTCACCTACACTTTTCCTCAATGGTTATTTTAGGAACATTTAATTGGTATCTGTAAGACACTTGATGCAAATAGAGTGACTGTTTGTAAAGCATACAGCGCCATCTGCTGTTAAAAGTTAAGCTCATAATTGATTCAAGAGAGAAAAATTGTGCATTTTGAATTGCAGAATTGGTTTCTTAAAAATGTTATTTTGCAACAGCACTTTCAGCAGTTTACTGATTTCTTGGATAGTAGCACAATCATAGATTCAGGCACTCTAAAAAAATGCTGGGTTGTTGTAACCCAATGTTGCCTCAGATATGGACACATGCAACACTGGGTTATTTTTTTTATGTAAACTGAAATGACAAATTACTTCCTTTTTTTTTACCTAACAGTGTGTTTACCATATTCGACACACTCAAAATTTTTATATTATTGTGATGACGCCATTGAAGCAGCACCTATAAGAGCCAAACAAAGAGCTGTATTGTTCTGCAACAGTGGATAACAGAAGAGTTCCTGCTCTGACAGGGCAAAAGGCATGGACTTTTTGCTTTATTTCCATTAATTCCTGTGATAAATTGTGCCCTTGATGATACTGACTTGATGTGTTGGCCCTGCACTTGAGTGTGTAAATGAATTTGGGCCGGAGCCTCCATCTTTGACTGTAAATGCTTCCAGGTGTTGCCTGGTAAGCTGATGATGTCAGACGCTGGAGAAGAAGTGAAAGCAGTAAGTGTTTTTTTGAGGGGTACACATGTGGCTCTTCCTATCCCACTTCTCCTCCTTTTCAAACAGAGGATCTTTTATCCCTCTGAAGGTGAATTGATGTTCTCATCACTTCTCGCTGCACTCTTTGGAAGGAATAATCACATTCCTCTAACTTTAGTGCACTTAGAAGAGGAAACGCTCCCTTTCTGCCTTCTCCTCCAGTTTCTCCACTTGTCCGTCTGGCTGGAGGCGAATCTGTTTGCCACGGTGCCTGCTATTGTTTTTGGCACCCCTCTCTAAACTTTGGCAGACCCTGTCAACGCCTGAAAGATCTGAAGAACTTCGGGAGCTAGATACTGTTTCACTTCTGTGAGCTCTAGAAAGTGAAAAGCAGAGGTTAGGCATCTTCTGTGTGCTGGAAAAGTTGCAGTTGAGCGTGATTTTCTTTTTCTCACTGCACACACACACACACACATGTTTGTTTTTGTGAAAAGTGGGTACATTACATAGGTTTCCATTCATTTTATACTGTCCAAACCATATATTGTATTGCCCTCACCCCACCCTACCCCTAAACCCAACCATCACAGGAGACTTTGAGCAGCTTTACTTTCTCATTAAACCCATCTTGTGGGATTTATAAGCTCACCAACGTCCTCATATTTCACCCTACTTTTTGTAATACCTGTGCCATACCAATGTCATTATACAGATTTGTGTCCTGATATGTCACAAAAAACACATACACACACACACACACACACACACAGAGGTTTGTTTTTGTGAGTTGTGAAGACATTCCATAGGTCTCCTTTGTTTTTATACTGTACAAACCAAACCAGGCTCATTCTGAAATTCATTCATTCATTTATTTTCCTCTGGCCTAGTCCCTTTATTAATCCGGGGTCGTCACAGCGGAATGAACCGCCAATTTATCCAGCACATGTTTTACGCAGCGGATGCCCTTCCAGCCGCAACCCATCTCTGGAAAACATCCATTCACACTCACTGACACCCATACACTATGGATAATTTTGCCTTCTCAATTCCCCTGTACCGCATGTCTTTGGACTGTGGAGGAAACCGGAGCACCCGGAGGAAATCCACGCGAATGCAGGGAGAACATGCAAGCTCCACACAGAAACGCCAACTGACACAGCCGAGGCTTGAACCAGCGACCTTCTTGCTGTGAGGCGCTCATTCTGAAAACGTACCTCTATATACAATTCTGGAGGCCGAGAAATACGTCCCTGGAGGTATGTATTTTTGCAGTTTTTGTTTTCGCAGATCCACGAGAGGCTGCTGTGTCTCAAATTTCTATAGCGAGTGCCATTCAAGCCTGCTGTTCTCGCGTAAACCCACCAGAGGCCGCTGTTGACTGACTGAATGACTGACTGACCAATCGACTGACCCACCCTACTCCTTCCCTAAACCCAACCAATTTTATCGATTGACCCACCCACCCACTCACTTCCCTTAACCCAACCAACAATTTTCAAAAGCAATCCAGATAAAAGAAAAGCCCTCGTCTGATTTTTACCACATTTTCAGATTTGACCACATTCTCACCCTGTTACCTACTTGTTTATTACATTGTTTGGTTTCTGTTTTTGTCTTACCTGCTTTCTGGAACCGTTCTTCACCAGACTCGAACCCCGTCGTCATGGTCAACTCCTCTCTGCATCTCAAGTCCGCCGATGTTCATGACGAGCTAACGGAACAAACTGGTTACAGCGGGAAAGTCATCCACACGGAGGTAAGCGGTCAAATGAACAAATGTAAAGGTAAGCGCAAAAAGGAAGGGCCTCATACCGCCCCGTAGTGCTCGTTTAAATAATGAAATGCAGCCATACATGCCTCTGGCTACATAATTCATGGTCTCAAGAAACGTATATAGGTACAATTGTACAATCACCCATGTACGCACGCACACTCACATGGCATACCTGTTAAGTTTCATGCCAGTAATCTGGTTTGCTCTATAATGCAGTGATGTATTGTATGTGTGTGTGTATTGAAGAGCCGCTAAGCTAACAGCTGACTGGCCGGGGAAACACACCACACTGTATTTTGGACGGCATACTAGTGAACTAGGAGAACGTTTTTCCTCTTGTGCTTGAACCACATCTGACAGATTAAAATGGCTTTAACACATACCTTTCAAAGTTGTGTGTCACAAAAACACCCTGTAATCCACTCAAAACGCTATTGAAACCCATTTTCGGATCGCAAACTATTATAAACGCTGTAAACGGAAGTTCTAAACATTCCACCAGAAGACACTGGTCGCTATGGTGCCCTCCATGCAGCAGCCAAGAAAAAGGTCTGTAAAATATGATGTAAGCGGCTCATAAAAAAATCAGATACAGTTACAAAATCGGAATTGAACATCAAGATCTGCAGTGTAAATGCAGCCTTTGTTATCGAGCTCAGATGCGGTTCTTGCATTAAAATCTCCACACAGCAGCACATTCCCCTGGGCCTGGAAATGGTGTGGGTATTGTTTAGATATTCATCATCATGGTAAGGGGATTTTGCTGGAGGGATGTTGATGGCACAGAGAAAGGTGTCAGTAGTTGCAATGCCAATTTAAGATTTTAATTTTAACCAACAATGAAATTTATTAAGTTTAATAATAGAAATGTGTCTAGCCAGAGCTTCCCTATACCATACCAAAATTCCTCACCCAGAGTTTCGTCCACTTTGCATTGGACTTCATTTAACTGAGGGTATAGTTGTTTCACAGTAGCCTGAGGGACAGTAGGTAAATGCTTGCTTTCGACACCAGGTTTCAGTGAGAATAATGATGTCAGCAGTTTTGTTATTTTTCAGGAAAAATTGGGTCTGTGCTTTTAAAGTTAGAGAATGGAGACCCTAAATATTCCAACAACTTACATGAAATGAGCGCATGACTATTTGTGTGATATTTAAGACAAACCTATTTGGTAAGACAGGGAGAATAGCATATGAAAATTATATTTGGTAAATTCATATACATATATACATCGATACCAATGGTGTAGTCCTTGCTATACGCACGTATACTCAGTATGCCTACTTTTTTCCATGAGCTGTTTGGGTATTACGACTTCTGAGGATCATACCCTCAGTATACTCGCTTGTTTTGGTGATTAAACTTCCCTAATTTATGTGCATTCGCGTCTCCTTTAACTGTCTACCAAAGGTTTTTTAACTCGCATCTTAATTTGTTGTAATTGGTGCATTTTTGTTTAATTTGTGCCCTTCCCCGCCCCTGATGACCGCAGCAGCTGTGAGAACATTTCGTGAGAGTTTTTCGAAGATCACAACAAATCAGCTGAATGATGTCTCGCTGAAACGTTCAAGTAAAATGATAAAACAGCATGGGCGTCGCTTTAGCCCTCCTATACTTCCATTCAGCCCCGATAAAACTTTTGCGATTACCTTATGAACTGTACACTACTAAATGATCGCCTCAGTCCCCTTTAAATTTGATATTAAAATGGTGGAAGAATTCCGCTCCTCCGTTTTCAGCTTGTTTTTCATTTATATATATATATATATATATATATATATATATATATATATATATATATATATATATATATATATATAGCTAATAAAGCAAAGAAACATTGACTTTCGTCGTGTCTTTGCCTACTTTTAAAATTTGGATTGGGAGGGTAATAGTACACCACCTTTTTTTAAAGTGCTACACCACTGATACACACACACACAGCAGTATGATCCACACCCTTGTATTACTGCAGGAGAAACCGATAGTGACCTTAAGAGCCAAAGGAGAGACTCGTGTGTGTGTGTGTTCTGTCATTGGTGTGTTCACGTGACTGTCAGCTGTGGATCGGTGCTGGTGCCATCACTGTTCTGCTTTCCAATACTTCTATGCAGTAACAGAGCTTTGGATATTTGTCAGAGTGTGTATCATATTTTGACATGAGTTTTCCTGGTCCTTCCTCTTTACAATTTCCTTCCACCCTTCCCTATCGCTCTCCATCTCCCTGTTTTCCATCAGGATGCCTTATCCTGTCCAGCTCTTGTTTTTTTTCTCTCTCTCATTGTGTCGCTATACTGAGCTGCTCTGTTCTAAAGTCTGCTACTAGACATGACTGCAGACACTTTGGGAGTAGATGTCATTACTATCTAATATTAAATGACAATCTATGTAAATAAATAATGTTTAATATGTCTCCATGACCTGCCTTCAGCCATTTTGTTTTGTCAGCAAAAGCTTTTGTTGAAAGTACAGTTCTGCCTAGTTTGTATGCATTTGTGCTACACACAGCCGGGTTTTCTCTCGGCATCAGTGAATTAACTATTAAGGCTCGTACGCACCGGGATGCTTTTCTTTTGCGTTTATCGTCAACATTTTCGAGATGTTTTTCTGAATTCAAACGCAAGTGATTTTCACAGAGTCGAGCAGAAGAGTATGTAAAGTCACTCCTTGACGTTAGATGGCGCTACACAACTTGAAACTTCTGACACCTGCTTGAAACACCGAAGAAGAAGACAGAAAGTTGACACGCTTGTTGTTAAAGTTACAGGAAGTATGTGAGAGCCCAATGCAGGAATGCAATAAAGCAATGCAGTTAAACACCAGCATATTACTCTACTCTTAACCTTAACCCTAAGTAATAACGACACACATTCAGTATTAGTCCACACAGTGGCAAAAGCTGAGCTATTTTGATAATTGACCGTGCCACGTGTGTGAGGAACAGCTGATGGTGGTCACAGCAACAAACAGCAGAGGATCACTAGTTCAGAAACATATTTAAAATTGGTAAAGGAAGAAGCACGCGTCACATTTTTAACGTAGTTTTGGATGCCATATGTGAACAGCCCCATACAGATTTAACCGGCGAGATACAGTACAAGCGCTGATCTATAATAGATACGTTATTACAAGCCACAACGGGGCCATTACAACTTATAACACACAATTAAACACATATTTTGCAAACAATTTTAATGACACTTACATGTTATGATCCGGAGGAAGAAGAAACCGGTCTATTAGAACAGTCCCATACACAATAGTCTCTGCTGCTCCTTCAATAGCAAACGGGCAGCGAATCTTAAGTTGTAGAGTACAGAACACAACAAACACAGCACTAGGTTGGCTTTACTGTGGTATTGTTGTGAAAATGAACTCCCTACTGAAAAAAACAGCTTAAACCAGCCTAGGATGGTTGGCTGGTTTTAGCTGTTTGACCAGCCTGATTTTAGAGGGGTTTTGACCACTTCCAGGCTGGATTCCAGCAATTTCCAGCCTGGTCTTAGCTGGTCATCTCCCAGCCTGACCGAGCTTGACCAGCCTAGCCAGGCTATGAGCAGGTCTTTGACCAACCAAAACCAGCTATGACCAGCTAAGACCAGGCTGGAAATGGCTAGAAACCAGCCTGGAAATGGCCAAAACCCCTCTAAAATCAGGCTGGTCTACCAGCTAAAACCAGCCAACCAGCCTAGGCTGGTTTAAGCTGGAGTTTTCAGCAGGGCTTTTACCCTTTATTCCCCTCAGGTGAATCTCCATCTGTCAGTGATCGTCATCTTCGCATCATGATCAGTCCCGTGATCCCCCACGCCTCCGCTAGTGTCTGAAGTGTAAGAGCGTTCACATTTTACCGGAACTGGAACTACATATTTGGTGATGTACCATATCGACGTTGATGAGATCAAACAAAAGATCCGAACCCAACTTGATTAGTTTATTCGACTCTGAATCAACTATTTCGCTAAAGAATCAATAGTTTTAAACATGCTGCACTTTTAGATTTAATCCTCTGCTGGATGTTTTCATTCAGTTAGTGCTGTGTAACGTTATGCATATAAGGGCATTTTCAAAAGCCCATAATGTCTTGTTCTGTGTTTAGTTTTATTTGTTGTAATGAAATAAGGACACGGACAGGGAGTACCAAAAACTTCCAGCTTTAATCCACAACATGTTGCCGTATTACAGGTTACCCATCACCAGTAAACTCCTCTACTAGTCATAAATTAGTGTCGCAAATATTCAGTGCTTATGTGAAAATTACACATAACAGGGGCTCTTGAATAAACTTTGACTTGACTTGATTGATTCCGGTGTTTGGAACTGTATATGGACTTATGACTGAGTTTTAATATTTAAAAATGTTTGTTTGTGCTCTTTTATAATGTTAGAAATCATCGAAATGCAAACATCCTATGCTATGTTTATTAGGGAGAAATTTATAGATGTTTAAAATTTCCCAGTCGTCTCCCATTTGGCTGAGCTCATGGTCACATTTGGATGAAGGGTGCGTTTAAAACTCACATGGAAGAAAAACAAACAAGGCCTTTTGATTTAAAGGCCTGGTTCAGATTTTTATTATGAGAGCAGTGTGACTGGGCTGGAAAACTTGGAGGGGACAAAGATCTCGAGCTCCAAAAAGCTGTCGAAAATGCATTTGCCTGTTACTCTGTTTACACGACAGACATTCAAGAGACCTTCATAATGACTCTTATCTCTCTGATAGACACTTTTCAACTTCAGCATCTGACCATTATTAGTGCAGTAAACAAACATCTTTAATAAAGCATAGAAGCAGCCGCTATCTAACTCTTCAGGACTTTTCACTAGTCGTGGAGGACTATGGGAAGACTGTGAGTCAGGATGATAAGATTTTAGTCTTTCCTTTAGTCTCACACATTAACAGCCCTATGAATCTTTCAACCCAGGCTCATTGGAAATACATAACGCTGCCTTTTTATTGTGAAGTGTAAAATACGTTGCTCTGAGTGCGTTTCATTGCATCTTTCAGATGACAAATCCACTAGAGGGCGCTGTATACATTTTTACATTTGAACCTGACATACCATTTTAGATACTCATCCTTCTTGTACACGTCCAGGAGAAGGAGATGCTAGTCGTACAGATCAGCTATCGAACCACTGACCTAAACCCAGACATTCCATCTCATTTGCAGGAATCAAGGAGACTTGGGATGTCTGTAAGTCCTTCACAAAAAGTGTGCTTCACTGGACTCGAACCCTATCGCTCTGCAGTATAAACACCATACAAAATGAGCTACGAGCAGACTTTCCAGGCCAGAAAAGTTGACCATATGGAGATAGATAGGTGACGCAAACATATTGATTCAGTTGTTTTGTTGTGTTTATTTGGTGTTGTGTGAAGAACTGCAGGAAAATCCTTTATTTATCGATAATATGCCCCTGTAAAAATCATTAGTGTGAAAAGGAACAAAAAATCCTGTCGTCATACTGCCTCCTAGTGTTTATTTTGCATTGAAACTGCAGTCATCCCATTTGGGATAACGCATTATTTGTACTAGGGAAATCAGACATGGATTTATAAGCTATGGTTTCAGAAAGGCTTACAGAAGATATCAGATCTTTATGAAGATAATATACTGATGACCTTTGAAACCTCAAAAGATATAAAATTTCTCAGTCTCATTTTTTAAGTATCTTCAGATCCGTAATTTTATATTTTATAATCTAAAACTCATTTATATCAGTGCCTGAATGCAAGTAGTTTAGAAGAAATTGCAGTTAAAGATCCCAGTGCCAAATACAATTTTTTTCTCGCTATATAGCAAATTCATTAACGCTTCCAAAGAATCTACAAATCATAAAAGATTGGCTTGGATTGATGACTTTCAGATGGACGTTACAGAAAATGAATGGGAAGAAAGATGTGTTTAAGCACAAACATTATCGATCAATACCCATTTTAATCTAATTCAATATAATAGGATAATGAGAACATATACTGCAGAACACCGTAAATGTTAAATTTGATAGAAATATTTTGGATATCTGTGAAAAATGTTTCACTTACAAGGGCACACTACTCCATTGTGTTTGACAATAGCCCCTGCTACACAGTGATACCGGTAAATATCCAGAAAATTTCCGTAATGACTTTACCGGTAAATTCATAAAAACGATGTTCTCACAGGCACGGACAATCTGGAATTTTTCCGGAAAAGACCGTTCACACATCCATTCCAAAATACAGATGATTTCTGACATCATTAACCAGAAATGAGCTCTAAACGGCAGCACTTGTAATTGTAAACATAGAAGAGGTTTGCCTTTTCTAGGTAGTTTCCATTTTATTTAACGTTAAATCTTTAGAATTCAATCACCTGCTTTGTGAGACATCGAAAGGCAGAAACGCGAACCGCAGCTAAATGTTTACACACATTGACTACATTACAAATGATGTGGATGGATAAGTCTTCTGAACAACTTGAATATGAAAACATATGGAGGAACACTTTCACATGTCAAAATGTTCATGTGTGTATGGTGGCGCTCACTGGCAACTGAATCAGAGCTTGAAGGTAAACAAACAGCGATTTATCATTAGCGTTTTATCCATCATTTTTGACACAGCTGGCATTAAGAAGGAACACAGAAACTGTTAATTAACAGATATTTTACAGTGTAGATAGTTTGCACCATAATTTTAGATGATCCTTGTTTCCTTGTTCGACTCCCATTTGAACGAACAATTTAAAATATTGGGAATCGTATGCCATTTCTGTCTGATCATGAAAAAAAACCCTTCATGTTGTGCTGGTTTGTATTTTCCACATTTTTTTGTAAAACATGAGACCTCTGTCATAAAATATGCTTACATGTCCATGAGGATAAATCCACCTGAATAATTCTGAATAAACTTTAGATCAGCTCCAAAAATATACAGTTTAACTTTAGTTAAATCATAACATCTGCATTTATTTCTTTAGGCATCATACCCTCATCAAACATATCACGTTATGCAATGTCTACACGTCCACAGGTATTTTTATAAACAAGTATTATAATTTTCCATGCTTTAGATTTTACAAAAATCTCCCTCCACATGAAAGCGCAAACACACACTGTGATGCATGTCCAGAGCACACCAAACCAACAGGGGGCGATAATGACACTTTTATGCTGAGTTTACACCATAGACTGTAAAAGATATGGACATGTGATGTCACCCATAGGTTTCCGAACACTGCAAAAGAAGCTACAAGCTCCGACGTGCACTACTCTCTGGGGTGACTACTGGAGCTCGGAGTCAGATGAGCGCATAGCCTACACTGCAGCGCATGACAGAGTGTGTGTGTTTGTGTGTATGTGGTCATGTGATGTGCGTTTTCAGTGGTATAGTGTGGAAGGAGGGCTGTTCAGAAATGCGAGATGAAACACCAGTGTGGACGTGGATCGTTTCATTCTAAAATGCCATCTTAAAACTAAGATGTATTAGTGTACACGGGGCCTGAGTGTGTATTTTTCACGAGCGGGTTGCTTCTGCGACTAGGGACAAGGTGGAGGATCGCGATGGCATCATCTATCGACCCAAACCTGGTGTCCACACAATCACACTGTACCCAGAGTTTTAAAAAATCTTAATCCTTGTCCAGTTTTCTGAACGTTTTGGTTTCAGTCACCTGATACTTTGTGTAGACAAACAGCAAAACCACATAGAAAAAAAGAGTGATTTTGTAAATACCTGTGTTTATGTGGACAGAGCCTTACTCTGGAAGATCACTTGAGGGTCTTTTTCTGACTGGCATTTCTTCGTTTGTTAAGCCTCTGACTAATTCCAGGGCTATATATTTAAGCTGAGGTCTAGAAATCGCACTGATGCCCTGAGATTTGAGCGGGTCTTGGGACGTCTGCTTCTGAAGCTATGAGCATGAGGTGGCACCACAGTATTAGCAGACATCTTTACAGTCCCATCATTTTCATCTTGGAGATTTACCAAGGTTTATTAGTTCACTGTTGGTACATGCGGGCTCTGAGGCTTTTCATTATTAAAAGAAAACAGACACACGGAGGGCAAGGTATCCCTCTTTATTTAAACGCTCAAAGTAAATAAACACTGCAATCTTATCTTTGGATTCTTGGAATTATTAGCGTCTTTATGAAGGGTATACAGTGACATCACTTTCCCGCCAAAACAAAATGTACTAGTAGGGGAAACTGAGAAAATGAGTGTAAATGGGTTAACTATAACTATGTTTATCATGCATTGTGTGCATCATTATTGTGTTTAGATTTTCTGACAGAATTTTGATTTAGCCAGATCTTGATTTTGAAATACACAGATCAGGCGCTTGAGTGAAAGTAGATACCCTTATAAATTTGTACTCCAGTAGAAGTATAAAGTCCTCCTTTTCAATATCACTTTAGTAGTTGAGTTTTAATTTACTTAAGTAATAAAAGTAAAAATACTTACTGATGAATGTTCATTTTGCAAGAAAATTGAATTTTATTGATAACTACACAGAAAATTCAGGATAACTCATGGAAAACATGTTAAATGAGCCTATTCAGATAGCCTATAAGCCTATAAGTCAGCGAATCATTTAACGGAGACTCACTCGGAACATATCACTACAATCAGTGAAATGTTAACTGGAGACTCACTCTGAACAGATCATTTGAGTCAGTGAGTTGTTTACTGGAAACTAACTCTGAACAAATCTTTTGAATCATTGAAAGATTTACTGGAGACTCACTTTGAACAGATCATTTGAATCAGCGAGTTGTTTATCGTAGACTAACTCTGAACAAATCTTTTGAATCATTGAAAGATTTACTGGAGACTCACTTTGAACAGATCATTTAAATCAGTGAGTTGTTGACTCATGTGCAGATGACAGTCCAATTCTAAGTCAATTGTTCAGTGCAATATATGAACTAATCTAATAGGTTAGCTGATACAATTCAGCTTGTTCACAAATTAATCACCAATTTCTTGACTCTTAAGTTGACTAGTGAAGTTAAAATACTTATTTACTCTCTACTACTGTGATTTACTGACTAAATTATATACAGTTGTATGATGTTATTCATACATTTTAGTATGATTTGCTCATTCCACATTGATGCTTGAGTGCCTGCACTGCACTCCTGTTGTTTCCCCAGAAAAGGTCTGCTTCCTTGCTTTAGTGTCTTGTTTTGTTTATTTTAGATGTATTAGGATGTACGTGCAGTGAAACTGAACCACAGATCTTCCAGATCCACCAGACCCTTCATCTTCAAAGCTGCATTTATCTTATGCCGCTGTGAACCCTGACCTTGAAGACTTTAATGCCAAGCATATAGTAATCCTACATCAGCAACTCTTCCTGTCATAACCATGTGAGTACTCTCTCCATTCTTCCTTTCCCACATCACATGCATTGTTTAGTTTGTGTAGCTTATTTAGAGAAGAAAACCCAAGTAAAACCAACATACATACCTTTTTATACATACCTAAACTAATTTCAAGAGGATCACCTGCTTATGATTGCTTGCGACTGGTCCCGCATTATTCAATTCATGATTAATCAATCAGACGATTCCTAAGTCACTATAAATACCCCAATAACAACCATCTTCGTTTTGAAGAATTTCCCCTCTTCCACCCCTACTCCTCCTGTCCTAGTTGGGTGGCACAGTGGCCAAGTGGTTAGCACTGTTGCCTAACAGCAAGAACGTCACTGGTTCTAGTCCTTATCAAGCCAGTCGACGTTTCTGTGTGGAGTTTACACGTTCTCCCCGTGCTCACGTGGGTTTCCCGCCGGGTTCCCGCTTTCCTCCCACCGTCCAAAAACATACAACTTAAGTTAATTGACTAATCCAAATCGGCACCACAGACATGCTCCTAGTAAGTAGTTATCTCTTAAGAGCAATCACTATCTGTTCATTAGCTTCCAGAGAAGGTGAGTTCTTGAGATCTACCTGAGTTCAAACTCCCCTCTCGCGTTGCATACAGGAGGGAGCCCCGGGCTCGAGGATCTTCTCCCGGGACAGCATGCCAAACAAGCTTCATAATCAATTATCAGCTAAGTGTGAACTCCTGAATTGAATGTTTTACTGCATCACTCTTGAGATGGATTCTGGACTTGGATGTGATTGGAATTGATTTGCAAAACACACTTGTCTAATAGCTGAAAAGGTCATAAAACTGCCTGTAGGAACCAGATTTTGTCATCACACAGATCTGGGGAGGAATGTGTATTGAATTTAAGCTTCCCACAAGCACAGTGGCCTCATGATCATTAAATAATTAAACCTCAGGGACTCCATCTTAAATGCTAGATTCTGTGTGAAGCAAAATAGTCTGGCCTGATCTATCTTTAAGGTTTAAGGCTTTCTGCATAGCAATCCTAAGAATGAATTATTGCAGAATCTATACATCAATTTAAAATACCCTAAAAGAGCAAATTAAAATAAAAATTAATATAAAGTTACACAAATAAACAAACGTTCTACATCAAGCCTTTCATACACAACTAGCATCAGCATATTACAGATCAAAATGGTTAAAAAAACTATCTAAAAAAGTCCCTAAGTGTCCACGTTATTGTCATTAAACAGTCTGATGCCAAAGGTATGGTGGAACAAGCATATTGTTTTGTCTTTGATTTTAATAGTGTTCGATTTCCTTGCTTCCTGAGTATCCCGTCAGTTTTTTCACCTCTTGTTGGAGGAAGTAGATCACAAAGAGGAAAAATGATCACTCTGTGCCATTTCTTTATATGAAGTTGTCACGTTGGACCTTGATCAGCCACAACTATCGCAGTCTCAACGGGAAACGAGTGGCAACTTATTTGTGAGTTGCAGTGGTGTAAAGTAACAAATAACAAATACCCAAACTAGGTACAGCTGGAAGGGCATCCGCTGTGTAAAACATATGCTGGAACAGTTGCCGGTTCATTCCGCTGTGGCGACCTCAGATAAATCAGAGACTAAGCTGAAGGAAAATAAACGAATGTGATCTCTGTGTCGATGTCTGAGTGTTATTAGCAGAATAAACCATAAAACGCAAGTGCTATTGCGCACACTTGTGTCCCGGAAGTTGATAGACTCCATCTTGTGCAGCTAGTCTGTTGCATAACACTCATTATTACACGGCTGTCTGGAATACGCAATTCTGATTGGTCAGTTGTGTTTTTCTGAAATGAATAACGCAGGGTCATCCTGGAACTTTGAATAACCTTGACCATCAGTGAATACGTTCAAATCCGTACACTTACATCCGCATTCGTATATATCTGCCTGTCTGTCACACCATGGTTTTGGACTGTTTGGCGTCATCTTGTGAATAAATAATGCATAGGTTAATATATTGAAATGGTTTCGCTTCTGTCAGCTTTGTATTTATGACTGTTTAGTGCCAACTTGTGATCGAATAAAGCACAGGTATTTGTATGCTTCATCAGCTTCACTTTCATTTCTGTCAGCATTTCGTTTAATTAAAGAATTAAAAACATGTTATGACTCAAAACAATGCTGTGTGTCTAATTTTTCTGTTTTGTGGCAAGTAGCTATGTAATAATGTACATACTTTATTCTGCAAGAACAGCCACCTGTACTTTATTCTTAACTTATTATAGACATAATGAGCAGCTGAAAGATCCACTTTTTACTCCGAATGACCTGAAGAAAGTGGATTCGCTGTGTTTTTCTGTCCTAGGAGATACATTTTTTTGCCTTTTTGTTTTTGTAAATCCATCAGAGGCCTGTGTGTACGCTTTTTGAGATCTCAAATTTCCCTCGTAAATCCACCAAAGCCCAATGTCAACCCACTGACTGACCAACCGACCAGTTACCACGCCCACCCCCTTCCCTAATCCAATGACTGTAAAAAAATATGGACGACGTAACAGCGCCTTTTCCCATTGAACGCTTTGAAGGCAAAAACGCCCCATGATGGGCACAAACTGTAGCAAAACGCTGCTGAAATTGGAGCCTGGGTATGCGCAGAAGGACTACCTGGTGGAGCCAGAGGCGGAGCCGCGGAATCAAGCTTCCAATCAAACGCTTGCACGTCAAATCAACCACGCCCCCCGAACATCTAATTTGAACGTTTTCAGAATGAGCCCATGTTAGTTCTTATACATTGACCACCAATATGATTTTTTAATGATTATTTGTTGTCAATCATTACTCCTAGATACTTGTATGCTTCAAACTTATGCTTTGATTTCACTATAAAAATATAAACAATATAATAGATGAGGCATGCACCAATGAAATTAAAAGAAAAAGTCAAAGGCATTAGAATGTAACCTGGCTCTGTTGTGGTCACAACATTCCCTTTAATTACTGCACTTTATTGTGTTTTGGTTAAATACAACAAATACTTAAGATTGCTTTAGCTAAATAGCCTAATGTTTTCTTTCTGAAAAGTCTACAACTTAATTGAGCCATTCTGAATTTAAAGAAAAATGTACAGTAAAGCTTTGCTTTGGCTTTTAAGTGAATTATTTGTTCATGCCTGTGTATGTTTTTTTTTTCCTCCAGTGCTTCTTTGCTCCCTGATGAATAATTTGGAAAAACAGGATTGGTTCCAGACGAGTCTTTAGTTTAGTTTAGTTTATGGCTTTATTAATATGGGAACACATTTAAACGCTGCTCTGTAATGAAGGCATTTTTATTGCAAGAAGCAAGGCCATTTTTAATCAGTTCTTTACGTTTAGACTCTGGGATAGTCTGAATGATAACTTGTCACTCGATCACTCATGTGTTTGATAATCCGCTTGCATTCGTATGCTGTGTGTTTACATTCCACATTTTATTACAATGTAGCTATAGAGTTTCATGGATAAATCAGGGGAATATGGGAATATGTGTGAGTACAGAAACAAAACCTCATAGCAAAACAAACCAGAACCAGATCTCACCTGTGGAAACATCACTGTAGATTTTATTAAGATACTCATATTTTTTGTCAGTATTTGTAGACTGTAATGGATGTCAGACAATGCTGTATTTAAAGTTCACCCTAAACGGAAAATTATTAGAATAATCATTTACTGATTGTTTATGACTCAAATCTTCAAAACACAAATATACCGTCAAATTTGAGAGTCATTTGTCCGTCCATTGAATGTCTGTTATCCAAAACTCTGATTTATTCATTAACAGAATCCTAATCTCGTGACAATTCATAACTTTTTGATTTAGTAGCTAATTCATATTAATTTATATGATCATTCGTACATTTTGTATTATTTGCTCATCCCCAGAAGAGGTGATGTGTAGGAGTTTGGTTTCAGGGACAGGTCTTTTTTTTTAAAAATGGATGTTTTAACATCAATGAAGTCATATGAATTTGTACAAATTAGGCACTTTTCTGAAGATATGTTTCCTCTTGAGATCGGGCTGGCATTTTCATCATATTGTTAGAGGGGCTGACTGTAGTATTGGTAACCTAGCAACAAACAGTAAACAAGGCTAGCTTAATGGAGGCAGCTGATTGGTCAAGTGGGTGTAAATCTCTCTACATCCAGCCTGATCTCACGAGAAAACGTAAGTATTTTACGTTTTGACAGTTTAGTGGCTAATTCGTACGAAATGGTACGATTTTAAAAAGGAGGCGTGGCACCTAACCCCGCCCCTAAACCCAACCGTCATTGGAGGATGAGCAAATCGTACTAAATTGTACGAATTAGATCGTACGAATTCGTACGAATTAGCCACTAAAAAAAAGTTACGAATTGCCGTGAGATTGTGTTGCTACATCACAGTTTATTCAGAAAATGTGTTTACAGTAATTTGAACCTTTTTCACACTAGTCCAAAACCACCTCAATTGAGCATGAAACGTTTTTTGCGAGTTAAGGGATTTTTATTGGAAAATTGTCATTTCCATTACATGTTTCTCAGGTGATACTTCAACATGCACATTAACACAGAGTGATTAAACCCGAGCTAATGTTTACAGTGCATCTGGAAAGTATTCATAGGGCTTCACTTTTTCCAGATTTTTTTATGTTACAGCCTTATTCCAAAATTGATTAAATTCATTTATTTCCTCTAAATTCTACACACAATACCCCATGATGACAATATGAAAAAATATTGTTTGAAATTGTTGTAAATTTATTAAAAATAAAGCTGAAAAATCACATGTACATCAGTATTCACAGCCTTTGTTCAATACTTTGTTGATGCACCTTTGGCAGCAATTACTGCCTCAAGTCTTTTTGAATATGATGCCACAAGCTTGGCACACCTGTCTTTGGGAATTTTTGCCCATTCCTCTTTGAAGTACCTCTCAATCTCTATCAGTTTGGATGGGAAGCGACGGTGTACAGCCATTTTCAGATCTCTCCAGAGATGTTCAATAGGATTTAGGTCTGGGCTCTGGCTCGGCCACTCAAGGACATTCACCGAGTTGTTGTGAAGCCACTCCGTTGATATTTTGGCGGTGTGCTTTGGGTCATTGTCCTGCTGGAAGATGAACCGTCGCCCCAGTCTGAGGTCAAGAGCACTCTGAAACAGGTTTTCATTCAGGATGTCTCTGTACATTGCTGCATTCATCTTTCCCTCTATCCCAGGCATGGGCAAACTCGATCCTGGAGGGCCGGTGTCCCTGCAGAGTTTTGCTCCAACACTAATCAAACACACCTGAACACCCTAATTAGGGTCTTCAAGATCAATAGAAAGCTACAAGCAGGTGTGTTTGATTAGGGTTGGTGCAAAACTATGCAGGGACACCGGCCCTCCAGGATCGAGTTTGCCCATCCCTGCTCTATCCTGACTAGTCTTCCAGTTCCTGCTTCTGAAAAACATCCCCACAGCATGATGCTGCCACCACCATGCTTCACTGTAGAGATGGTATTAGCCTGGTGATGAGCGGTGCCTGGTTTTCTCCAAACGTAACGCCTGGCATTCACTCCAAAGAGTTCAGTTTTAGTCTCCTCAGACCAAAGAATTTTGTTTCTTCTGGTATGAGAGTCCTTTAGATGCCTTTTGGGAAATTCCAGGCTTCTGTCTGGCCACTCTACCATACAGGCATGATTGGTGGATTGCTGCACAGATGGTTGTCCTTCTATAAGATTCTCCTCTCTCCATAGAAGAATGCTTGAGCTCAGACAGAGTGACTCTGGTTATTGATCACCTCCCCGATCACTAAGCTTAGATGGCCGGCCAGCTCTAGGAAGAGTCCTGGTGGTTCCAAACATCTTCTGCTTAAGGATGATGGAGGCCACTGTGCTCATTGGACCTTTCAGAGCAACAGAATTTTTTTCTGTAACCTTCCCCAGCCTTGTGCCTCGAAACAATCCTGTCTCGGAGGTCTACAGACAATTCCTTTGTCGTCATGCTTGGTTTGTGCTTTGCCATGCACTGTCAACCCTGGGACCTTATATAGACAGGTGTATGCCTTTTCAAATCATGTCCAATCAACCGAATTTACCACAGGTGAACTCCAATGAAGCTGCTGAAACATCTCAAGAATGATCAGTGGAAACAGAATGTACCTGAGCTCAATTCAGAGCTTCATAAAGGCTGTGAATACTGATGTACATGTGATTTTTCAGGTTTTTACTTTTTATAAATTTGCAACAATTTAAAAAACTCTTTTTTCACATTATCATTATGGGATATTGTGTGTAGATTTTTAAGGAAATAAATGAATTTAATCTATTGTGGAATAAGGCTGTAACATAAAAATATTTGGAAAAAGTGAAGCGATATGAATACTTTCCGGATGCACTGTATTTACATTACAACAATGTCGTAACTATGATGTCCAAAATCTGACTTGATAGCACAAATAGTCACTCCATCATTAAGTGATTAGCCTATATTTGTGAGTTGGAAGGCAATTTCAACACATATATTTTTTAATGTTCTTCCTTTGTTTATTTTCAATTCAACATCGCAATACATTTGCTGCTTTCTTAACTCTGAAAAAAAACATGATTGTACAAATACTTATTTCCAGATTTATTGTTGCTCCTTTAGCTACTTAGAGTGTCATGGTGAATTACATGTTCAATTAGCATTGCTAGCATTCCTCTAGCATCTGCGCTCCTGTGTTGACCTCTGCTCTCCTGTCCATATCATTATTCATTACAGCTAATGCTAAACGCTTGAATGATCTTTCCATCCTGTCTGCAACAAAAAAAAAGAAGCCAAACGATTTGTTCCTTGGCTAAACAGAGCAATTGTGGGAAACGCTTTAGACTGCAAACCACAATTTACATGTAAGTAAACTGTATTCCCAGCATATTTTTTGTAATAATAGTGTACCTATACAGTACATATGTGTATATAGGAGAAACAGAGGCTACAAAAATAGTGTTCTTCATTTTCATGGCCTATTTTAAATGATCTTCAAATAATACATTTACAAATATCCTCAACTTTTGTCCTCTATGTGATTAAACCATACTGTAAATTAAGATGGTGATTGTTGTCGTCTTGTTTCCCTAAAGCTTTCATATTGTTACCTATTAATTTCACATATGTACTGTGTCTATACCATAGGTACACTATTAATACAATAAGTTAAAATTATTTATTTTGTGCGCAGTGAATTAATAGTAAAAATCCCATTAGTTTTTTGTTCAAACTACTTACACTACCTGACAAAAGTCTGGTCGCCTATCCAAGTTTTAGGATTAGCAAATAATAACTTGACTTCTAGTTGATCTTTAAGTATCAGAAGTGGCTTATATGAAAGGCAAAGGCCTCTAGTTTACGCTTATTTTACCTAAATAAAATAGGATCATGCCTTGATTTTTAATGATTCAATTAGGACAGTAAGGTCTGACTTTGCTTAGACAAAAGTCTTGTCACTTAACAGAAATAATGTACAGTATAGAATTTAAAGTCATGCTGCTGTGGGAAAAAGAATGAATATTGTGTCTGACTCCATCATGAGCTTGGACGACTGCTTCCATACATCTCTGCAATGACTCAAATCACTTATTAATAAAGTCATCTGGAATGACAAAGAAAGCGTTCTTGGACTCCCAGAGTTCATCAAGATTCTTTGGATTCACTTTCAATGCCTCCTCCTTCATCTTACCCCAGACATGCTCAATAACATTCATTTCTGGTGACTGGGCTGGCCAATCCTGGAGCACCTTGATCTTCTTTGCTTTCAGGAACTTTGACGTGGAGGCTGAAGTATGAGAAGGAGCACTATCCTGCTGGAGAATTGTCCCTCTCCTGTGGTTTGTATTGTAATGGGCAGCACAAATGTCTTGATACCTCAGGCTGTTGATGTCGCCATCCACTCTGCAGATCTCTCGCACAACCCATACTGAATGTAACCTCAAACCATGATTTTTCCTTCACAAAACTTGACTGATTTCTGTGAGAATCTTGTGTCCATGCCGGTTCCAATAGGTCTTCTGCAGTATTTGTGATGATTGGGATGCAGTTCAACAGATGATCCATCAGAAAAATCGACCTTCTGACACTTTACCAAAGGATCAACTAGAAGTCCAGGTATTATTTGTTGCTCTTACAACTGGGATTGACGACAAGACTTTTGTCAGGTAGTGTATTGAAAATGAGCTGAACCAACAAGTTTATTGTTTAAACAACTTAATTGTTTTAAGTTTAATCCACTTAAATTTGTAAAAACTAATAAATTAACTTAATTCCTTCACATGTGAAACTTTTTTTTTCAGATAAGAACAGGATTTTTTCATATAATTCACTTGAATGGGCCAATGCTAAACTTTCAGCAAATCATGATTTTCTTTCACCTATTTAATAAACTTTCTATATAAGTGTCATATAAGAGTTTATAAACTGAGTAGTCCTTGCTAGCATCACTTTGTTTTAAGTTACGTTTTAGTCTGTGGTGTAGTCGGGGCTATACGCAGGTATACTCCACATGCCTACATTTTTCCACGAGCTGTTTGGGTATTATGATTTCTGAGGATCTATAATTGCGTATACCCTCAGTATACTTACTTGTTTTGCTGATTAGACTTCCCTAATTTTCGTGCATTCGAGTCCCCTTTAACTGTATACTGGATGTTTTTTTTTAACTTGCATCGTAATTTGTTACAATTGGTGCATTTTTGTTTATATTGCGCCATTCCCAACCCCCCGACAACCACAGCAGGTGTGAGAAAATTTCGGGAGTTTTTCGAAGTCAACTGAATGATGTCTCGCTGAAACATTCAGGTAAAATTATAAAACATGGGCATCACTTCAGCCTCCCAATATTCCTATTCAGCCCCCCTAAAACCTTTGCGATTACCTCATGATCTGTACACTACCAAATGATTGCCTCACTCCCCTTTAAATTTGATTTTAAAACGGCGGGAGACTTCAGCTCCTACACAATCTCACGGCAATTCGTAACTTTTTGATTTAGTGGCTAATTCGTACAAATTCGTACGATCTAATTCGTACAATTTAGTACGATTTGCTCATCCCCCAATGACGGTTGGGTTTAGGGGCGGGGTTAGGTGCCACGCCTCCTTTTTAAAATCGTTCAATTTCTTACGACTGAACTCGTGCGAATTCGTACGAATTAGCCACTAAACTGACAAAACGTAAAATACTTACGTTTTCTCGTGAGATCAGGCTGTCAGCTCCTCCGTTTTCAACCCGTTTTTCATTTAATCAACAAAGCACAGCAGTGCAGAGCGAGAGCAGATGGAGTGCATTTATCGAATATTTGCAGTTTTTTGCTACAGAAACTCTTGTATCACTTGTACTCCAATGTCACGGAGAAGCAATCAGGTTTCCCCATCTACTGTTTCCTCGGCGCTCCCCTCATAATCACAGCTGTTTCCTCCAGTGAAAATGCAGCTCTTAACGAACATTTAAAAATGAACTATGATTATAAAACTCATTACAATGCATGTGGCATTAACTATAGCATACAGGATTAAACACAGTGACAGAACCACTCGGTGAGCGTACTCATTTTAACTGCAGATCAGAGTGAAACATCATGTGCTGTATCGTATTAAAAATTATTACCTATTATGACTTCTATTATAATAGTGAAATATGTAAATCAGCATGAACGTTTTTTTAATATGTTTATGCCATTTTGAATTTTAAAAAGAGCTAGTTTTATTTATTTAATACATGGAAAAAATGGATTATAGGTTAGTATTTGAGTTTTTGAAGAAGTGTGCTTTGCTTTTGTTTTCCAGATTTTTTTGTTTATATAAAATTTTCAGTTTGCTAACAACATACAATACTTGATATAGCGGTCTTGAAACGTGATTTTTGTACAGTATTAAAAAATATATATATATATTTAAAAAATAGGCTCATTTTACAAGTCCTTTTAGAGTTAAACAGGTTTTATCACAGCTTAATATACTTGGTCAATCTCCGGGTCTGCTGGGGGCACTATTAGTCCAACACAATCTCATGGCAATTCGTAACTTTTTGATTTAGTGGCTAATTCGTAAGAATCCGTACAATCTAATTCGTACAATTTAGTACGATTTGCTCATCCGCCAATGACGGTTGGGTTTAGGGGTGGGGTTAGGTGCCACACCTCCTTTTTAAAATCGTACAATTTCGTACGACTGAACTCGTACGAATTCGTACGAATTAGCCACTAAACTGTGAAAATGTAAAATACTTACGTTTTCTCGTGAGATCAGGCTGATTAGTCTCACTTTAGGCATCTCACTTTGAACTGAACAATTTAAAAAAATATATTTTTTTCTTTTTAAATGGATAATTTACCCAAAAAAAATGAAAGTTGTCATCATTTCCTCAATCTTTAGTCGCTCCAAACCGGTTTGTATTTTTTATTCTGGTGAACACAAAGAATGATTTGAAGAAAGCTGGAAATCTTTAACATAAGACTTCCATAATTTTTTTTCTTCTGTGGAAGTCAATAGTGCAGGTAACTGATGTTGTGTGTATATGTATATATATATATATATATATATATATATATATATATATATATATATATATATATATATATATTAGTGGTGGGCCGTTATCGCCGTTAACGTGCTGCGTTATCGTGAGACTCTTATCAGGCAATTTTAAAAAAATAACGCTGTTAATCTATTCTCAAAGTTGGGTTACTAACATGGATGCAGTTCACTAGAGTGAATCTGATTAATGTTAGCTCCACATCTAACTATTAGGCACCTTGTTTATGCGTTTGAGTAAAACATAAACAAATAAAATGGACCGGGTGCTTTTTAAAATGAATGACGGTGAATGAAAGCCAAACCGGTGAGCCGTCTGACAAAAAAGTGCCCTTCTGAATCAAATCAGCAGGATGCCCTTTTGGATCTTTCACTTACTTCAAAGATACCACTGACTTCGCTTACATGGACATCTTTAATCTAGTTATTTGCCTTAATAGACAATTATATAATTGTGTTTACGTGAAGTGCTTTCATGGAAGAGTTTGCAGTAATTTTGGGTGACTTTAACTGCAGTTCGGCAGTTTCACATTCACTCATGAACATTTCATTCATGCCCCTGTGACAAACTGGGGTATTAGACGCAAATAAGGAGTAAGGACTGGTGAGAGAGTTATAGAATTTAATAACACACGCCAAATGGAAATAAAAAACATCCATATTTCGCGGTGTGTGTGTGTGTGCAGTCCTTTACTGACAGCCGCCTGTGTGGATCTTGTCAGAAAATATGGCAAAAAGTCCTACATGACGGTAATAGTTTGATCTCTGTGTTTACTTCAATAATGCCACTAATATAAGCATACTCCACATGTCTTAATTCCATTTCTGTTTAGTTCAGTTATGACTTCAGTGGCATTAAGGTCATCAAAAATCACTGTTTGGAGCTTATGTAGGCCAACAGTTAAAAATTTATGTTTAACTGAATAAACAGTTAGTAAACACAAGTACATCTTATTTTCAAGAACATCATTTATTTTACAAGAACATCATTTATTTTCATCACCAATTATCATAATAGATCAGTTTCTCAAGCAGATCGTTTTTTTTACCTACTATTAAAATTTGGGTTGGGTGGGTAATATTACACTACCATTTTTTTGGACTACACCACTGGTTTTAGGGGTTTAAATTGTATGGTTGAAAATTTGTCAGTCAAATTATTTACAGTCAATTATATGTATGTATGATGGCCCTAAAGATTTTTAAGTGATCACTTTTTTAAGTGATAATTTTCTCACAATTCTGACTTTCTTATCAATTAAATAACGTTATTACTGTACAAAAGACTTATGTGCTACTCTGCAGTTGTGATGAACACATCTTCTGTCTTCATTTCTTTGAGGTCTACCCTTTATGTGTGTGTTTTTTAGAGCAGAGAGTATGTTAAATATGAGAACTTACGTGCTGTGGCCTCGCAGTATCCTGCTTACTTGACCCTCTGTTAAACTAGTGTGTTCAATTCCTCCAGTTTCACACACGTGTCCTCCAAACCACACAACCAGACCCGCGTTTCCAAACCCCACTAAACTCCTGCCGCAGGACGGAAACTAGCGGAGAATGAGAAAGTTTAATGGGGGAAGAAAGATTATCTCCCTCTTGGTGACCCCATGAACGGTGTGAAATTGGATTAGGAGGTGTGAAATGAAGCTGTGTTTACCCTGCAGCAGGAAGACCAGCAAGGCAAATCATGCTTCCAGATATCAAATTAAAGAGAAGCAGAGGACGTAAAGGCGTGCGGAGTCAAAAGGCTTCGCACACTGGAGAATAAATGCCTGATGAGATCTGACTCAAACACAGTCTAACGGAGGCATGAGAAATCAAATTGTCCAGCTATTTTTTGACATAAATGGTAAGTGCAGGCTTAAAACATCCTCATCAGTACATGCTGCACACTCAAGCTACTCCTGTTTGTTGTTACTGGTGTCTCCGACTGCACCAAAGTTAAGAACGACTTTAACATACGTTTTACTGCAGTTACACGAGGTCACACTCACTGATATTTGACTGAATAGAATATTCGTATTTGGCGTGCTGTCCGGACAGAGGGCTCTGAGCTCGGGAAGACACCCTAACTCGTGTTATTCCCCTTATCACGTTAGAGAGAGATAGGGTCCGAACCAAGCAGCAACCTCCCGCTCTCCCTCGGGAAGCCAATACGGAAGTAACTGAAACTGCAATTCATCAAAATTCCGCTGCTCCTGGCTCCATAATACAGTAAGTTGCAATTGAGCCCACTGTTAGAATGTCCAACTTTACAGCAGAAAAAAGGTGTTTACAGCCTGGTACAAAGAACGATTTTGGTTCATATAGCTATTATTACCCTCCATGACAACTGTGAGGGGGGTGAATTTTTTTATAACTCATCTATTTCCTTTATATTAGGTTATATTAAGTTTGCATAATTAAGGGTGTGGCCACTTGAGTGACAGCTAGGTCTCGCTGGTCGCCGTCACTTCACCTCAGCTGAATCCGGCAGATTAGCCACTGATCTCAGCATATTCATCGTATTTTTGTGTTGTTTTATGTGGCTTTACTAGTTGCCTTTTGGACTTATTTCTTACAATTATCAGATGATATGGGATGCTGTGTGCACTTAATTGTGCGCACAAACCATTCACGTGGCCTCCGTTTCCCATGTGAGTAAAGTTATATACTTATACACCATCTCTATGAATGTGTGTGTTTTATTTAAGATCATTTATCATTAATATTTTTCTTTAGACCCGTAAAGCACTTCAGAATCTGACAGATTGATTAGCTGTAGGCTCTAGAACAGTCATCTGAAGCTTTATCATACAGTGTTATGCTGGAGTTCATCAATAGTCTTGCATTTACTAACACAGACTATATCTGAAGTGTTTGGAAGTAATTCGCGTTTTCCTCCTGTAGAAACACATCATAAGAACAATGTTTAGTGGCTCACTGTATTACCACAGTGTTTTTAAAAGTCTAAACACTTTATTGATATAGTGTACAGCCAAGCACATGTGGTCAGCTTTTTCACAAAGTAAAGTCTGTCTGCCAGGTCTAAGCAAAGTGCCAGCAGGTGTCTGTAGCTCCGCTCACTCTCCGCCTCTTTGCCCTTGTTTGGTATCCCGCCGTGGGTGTGATGACGCGCGAACAAAATGGCGACGGTTGGCCGCGCCTACTTGTAGCTTCTTTTGCAGTGTTCAGAAACCTATGGGTGACGTCACGGATACAACATTCATATATTTTACAGTCTATGGTCCGAACGCAGTGTATAGCCCAGCTCCAGAATGCTCCCCCCTCAGATTTAAATAGGTATCGGGTTTAATAGTGTGGAGTTGGGGTGGTGGAGGGATGCTGAAGTCAAGGGAAAACAGAGGTGTGACGTGTTTGACTATTTATAGGGGTTTGGTCTTGAGCTGAATGGATAATAGAATGATTGTCTGTGATGAATTAGCCTTGCAAAGACTGATCGTGCTCCACCTGAAATTTGTTTATAAAACATTACTTGTAGGTAAAATGAACACTAGGGGGCAGTATGAGATGTTCTTTTTCACACTAATGATATGTACATGGGTATATTATCAACGAATGAAGGATTATTTTCCTGCAGTTCTTTGCACAACACCAAATGAAAACCACAAAATAATTTAACGGCGTCTATGATTTCTAATGAATATTCTTGTGTCACGGCGGCTCAGTGGTTAGCACTGTCGCCTCACAGCAAGAAGGTCATTGGTTTGAGTCCCAGCTGGGCCAGTTGACATTTTAGCGTGGGGTTTGCATGTTCTCCCCATGTTTGTGTTAGTTTCCTCCGGGTGCTCTGGTTTCCCCCACAGTCCAAATAAGACATGCGCTGTAGGTGAATTGGGTAAACAAATTGGCCATTGTGTATGGGTGTTTCCCAGTGCTGGGTTGCGGCTGGAAGGACATCCATCATATAAAACATATACCGGAACAGTTGCTGGTTCATTCCTCTGTGGCGACCCCTGATAAATAAAGAACTAGGCAGAAGGAAAATGAATGAATGAATGTTTTTTATGCAGCAGCTTTGAGATGTGAAAATAACATATTTATATTTGTGTAACCGGGCCACATTTCCTCCCCTAAACATAATTATCCAACATTAGTCTGCCATTATTGTGTTTCTAACAATAATTATGATAATTTTGCTAATGTGCTGAGCATTTTTACACCAATTTCCCTTCATTTTTTAAGTTTAATGGCTGAACATCAGGGGTTGGTGATTATAGAGTTATAATTTCATGATAAATAAGTCAACATTAATGACTAAATTCGGCAAATTATTAAACAAACAGGAAACTAGCATGAAAGGCCCCAAACAGCCTCATTATTCTGAAGCAAAATGATTTAGCTCCACTAATGCTCTAAAAACCATCCAAGAAGAATATTTATCTTTTTCAGTCAGGTTTGTTCATTGCAGACGTTTTTAAAATATTCAGATGCAACAACGTTCATTCTTTTAGCAAAGAGAAAAGTAAAAATATTATCAGGAGTAAAAGTCAAGATGGGTTAAATATATAGACTTTATGTACTTGAAGCTCTGGTCCAGGACTAACAGCAGCTTTCATTACTTTAAAAACATAAAGTTGCGATGGACTCTAGTGAAAAATGTGTTCAGTCACAGTGGTTTCACATTGCACCGTCTACATTAGGAATCAAAGGCTGGATGCTGGTACTTTGTAGAAAGATCTGGTTTCAGCTCACGTTTAACACCGTGACAAAACCCAGGACCCAGAGTCATAAATATCAGATTTAGTTTCGTCAGGACATGAAAATGACATCCTTCATAGAAATAAAAAAAAAAAAAAATTCAGCGCTTAGGACATTTTGGTGAATTTTTTGGTGCAAAGCAGTCAGAAAAGTTATCTTGTTAAATTTGTTTCACAGATTGAACTGAAGGTCCAACACAATCTCACGGCAATTCGTAACTTTTTTGATTTAGTGGCTAATTCGTATGAATTCGTACGATCTAATTCGTATAATTTAGTACGATTTGCTCATCCCCCAGTGACGGTTGGGTTTAGGGGTGGCCTCCTTTTTAAAATCGTACAATTTCATTCGACTGAACTTGTACATATTCGTACGAATTAGCCATTAAACTGGCAAAACGTAAAATACTTACTCGTGAGATCAGGCTGGAAGGTTTGGTATTCTTTGGGTCTTACGACGTAATGACACATTATATTAAATATCACCATGGGCCATGAAAACCATTGGTGGTTGTGTTCTTTGGGTAATGTTTAGTTGTACAGTTTTAAAGCGTACAGGCACTGCAACTGAAGAGACAACACTGAATTTCCAATCTATGGTATTTTCTTACTTTCTCTAGCTTATTTGTACCAGAATGAACAGGTCAGAAAACTTCTTCTCTACATAAGGACGTAACATCTCATGTTACATTGCAAACAAGCTATGGAAAATGTAGCGCAGAATTATCCAGTGGAATCTAAATGAGCATTCCAGTATTCCAGTTTTTATAGGGCAAGTACAGGAGTCAACATTTGAAGTAGATCAGAAAGGTTAATCAAAGTTGTCCTAATGCTGAATCAGTCCAATTCGATCCTACACTGAAAAAAGTGTTGCATGCAGAACTGTTGCAAACAATTTATTTGTGTTGAATTTAAACAAACAAATTAAATTTAATAATGTTCAACTTAATTTGTTTGTTTAAATTCAGCCCAAATAAATACTTTACAACCAAAAGATTGAGTAAAGGAAGGAATCATCTTTGAATATTTTTTTTCAGTGTATGTTAACCTGACGAGTAAACATTTTTACAGAAAGTCAGTAATGGGAATAACAAAAATATTTTCCAAGAGTTAAAAAAAAAACCCTATACATATTCATACAATATTACACCAAGTCACATTGGCTGGCGTTATTCATTGGTCAGACATTGACCAATAAAACGGCTTTTCCCCTACCCCACCCCATGGTTTTCGCAGATCTTCATTTGCAAGTGCACGAGTGAATTTTGCAACAGGAATATCCAATACTATCTCACAGTAATTTATAACTTTTTGATTTAGTGGCTAATTCGTATGAATTTGTGCAATCTCATTTGTGCAATTTAGTACGCTTAACTCATCTCCCAATAATGGTTGGGTTTAGGGGTGGGGTTTGGTGCCACACCTCCTTTTAATCATACATTTTTGCGCAACTGAACCCATATGAGTTCATACAAAATAGGGATGGGCGATGCCACAATTTTTAAATCCGATACGATACCAATACTTTTTGTTACAATTTTTACGATATCGATACCAATACCACATGTTAATGTAATTTTTCAAAATAATGTTAATTAAAAAAACATTACGTGTGTGTGTGTGTATATATATATATATATATATATATATATATATATATATATATATATATATGAATGAAATATAGGTAAAATATCGATACTTTAAAAAAATATTGATACCAAATTAAAAGCTTTAAAAGTCAGAGCGCGAGGATTTGAACTTGTACTGCCAGATCTGAGAGGCTGTGAGTGCCGACTTTTACTGTTGTACAGAGATTCTGAAGCATTCTAAAGCCAGGAAGATCAGTTGATTCATCAGCGGATCGCTCGTATGTCAGCTCATATCATAGCTTTCGACATTGGGATGTAAAAATAAGGGATACCCCTACCTCTCATTTTGATTTTTCATTTGATCACATTAACATTAATAACAGAGGTGTCACTTTAAAAATGCACAGATCTATAATGAAAGCATTCGATTGCTTTCCTAATGTTATGCTCATTTAAGACAAATATTGTTAAAAAAAAGCCCCACCAAAATCGACATGTTTAGTTAATATTATTATTATTATGTGTATGTGTCTTTTCAAGTATGCACCCAAACCCCAGAGTGTCCACTTTCGCTTCAAATCAAGTGTACAGAATCCATTTGGGAAACAGCATCTATTTATCACTATGGAGCGCGTCTGACAGTCACACACTACTACTGTAATGTGCAGTGATGCTGACAACAGGGGTGCAGATCCAAACGCAGGTTTATTGAGAATAGTCAGGCAAGCAATGGTCAAATCAGGAGCAAAGAGTTGTTTGAAGGCGAATCTAGAGTCGTAGTCAAAAACACAGGCGATAGGTCAGTACAGGCAGGCAGCAGACAACATAAACAAGCAAACAAGGTGAGGGTCAAAAACATGGCAAGGCAAGGAAGACACAAAACTGTCCCAAAACTGTAAAACAATACTCAGAAATGAGTGTCTTAAAGTGAGCCGTATATATGTGTGTGTAATCAGTACTTGAGCAGCATCAGCTGTCTGAGTGTAATCAATAGAGGCTTGGAGCAGGTGTGTGTGTTTGTGTTGCATGACTGGAACTTGTAGTCCATACTCCAGCAGATTTGTAGTCCGTTAGCGATCTGCACAGGCTGGATCGCTGGTGAGCGTGACAGCTACATGAACCGACTATTTTGAGGATTGCATAGGAGGGGCAATGGTGCCTGGAATGGAAAGAAAGGTGTAGCAATGTTCGTTGTTGAGGGAAGAAGAAGACAGGGTCGGCAATTCAGGTAAGCAATGAAGTTTTATTTTTTTCAGGTAAGTGCACAACACCCGTAGTTGCATGTGTGTGTGTGCTCTCTCCCTCCCTCCTGGCTGCTCCTTCTGTTCTCCTTAAGAAGGGTGTCTCTCCGGCCCAATCACTAGAATAAACAGGTGTTATTTATTATTTCCGATTGGCCTGTTGATTAGCCGCCGGGCTCCAAGCCTGCTCTCCCCCCTCATTGTGTGTTCGATCATGCTTACCTCTCCACAGAAGGGAATCCTGCCATTTATATATTTACCTCAAAGTGTTTTCATGCCTATATATAATTAAAGCACAGATCAGATTCACATTTAAGAGTAAGTGGTGTCGCCTGGTGGTTTGGCGGTATGGTTTGCGTATAGGTAGAATCGGCTTTTTGATGTTTATTCCCACCTTCAGAGACAGATTCAAAACATGGGAGAAATACGAGAAAATATCTGTGTAACAGTTTTTCCTGTCACTATTTGAATAAATTTCTACCTGTAGTAGCTAGCTCAACCATTAGAGGGCGATCTAGGTATTGAGTCTTCAACCTGCTTAAAAGGAGCTTGAGAAGAAGCAGTAGACAGGAAGTATAGGGTATATGCCGAGCTAGTGTGTTTCCCATACTGATAAACTTTCGGTCACCTGTTATTGTGAGTTTTTTTCCATTTTATACAGCTTCTTTTACAGCATCGATGTTGTAATGTAATTCAAATACAGTCAGTTAAACAGACTTTGCCATTCATTTAGTTGTTCATCCGTAAAACAAGACAAAAAGCTGTTTACTCGCGCGCGCCTGTCAGAATCGGCAGGCTAGTGCAGAAGCTCCATTGAATATACTGGGGTAAAATAAATGCTCATATTATAAAGACATGGCGGGGTAAATGTAATTGAATGCAGTGCTTCTTGTACAATCTGAGACCCACTTTATATCGGATATCACTCAGCCAGTGGAGATTGCTGATTTTGAAAGAAAACAGACCTTAAACGCGCCGATTTTGCATTGGTATACAATTCACCGGAAACGATTAACCCAGGTTACTGGCAAATTAAAAGTCCTATTAGCATGCATCGGCATATACCCCATTGTGCTCAGCACATGGAATTGCTTCTTCACTTTCCTGTCCTTTGTTGGTGCCCTCATTTGAGGAACATTTTGTTCTTATACTCAGATGTAAGTAGGCCTGTTACTTGTATATATTTTGGTTTTGTGTATATATGTTTTGTGTGGAGGTAGCAAGGTGTTGATTGTATGTTTGTTTATATGCAGAGGGTTTTTGTATGATGCATTTTAAGACCTCAAAGCAGAAAAAGGGACAATCCATCTTCATATCTAGACTTTCTGTCATCCGCTTTCCATCCGATTCCATGGCCAACCCTTGATGAACTGTTTCGCTGAAACCGATGTTTCTTGCGTTTCACTTGAGCACTGATGGTATCTTTTTTGCTTGCTCTAAAGACTGGTATAATTTGGAAGGACTGTTATCAAATGCTCATATTTATTAATAAGTGATCTTTAATGAGTTAACTCTGCTGATCATGTCATCCCTAGTGTTTTTCAGAATGATTTGTTCCTGTTGTCATATGCATTTTTAAAATACACATGACTCGCTGAAAGTAATTTTGTGGTTCCTCAATTTTTTAATGTAACTTCAAAGAGGTAGTTGTTACATCTGTATGGGATTATAGCGGTAAAGAATTGTAAAATGCGGGAGAATCCCAGGAAAAAAGGGAGGGTTTACAGGCTTTAAATCGCACCAGTGTCCCTGTATCTGTGTTTCCACTTGTGGCCTGTTTCCACTGAGTGGTACAGTGCAGTAGGATACAGGTCGATATAGGTCACCTTTATCAGGTGTCACATTTATCTTACGACAGAAAGTTTCAGTCGACATCATTCTCGCTAGAGGAAATGTCAAAGTAAACTTGTAGCCTACAGGTCGTTCACATATCATATGAGAAGCACTTCTCGCAAAATAGAAATAGATGCTTTATACCAGTGGCCACCAAACTTGTTCCTGGAGGGCCGGTGTCCTGCAGATTTTAGCTCCCACCCTAATCAAACACACCTGATGAAGCTAATCAAGGTCTTCCTAGGTGTAATTGAAACATCCAGGCAGGTGTGTTGAGGCAAGTTGGAGCTAAACCCTGCAGGGACACCGGCCCTCCAGGACCGAGATTGGTGACCCCTGCTTTATACACATAAATACTTGTGTATTAATGTTCATTACTACCCTTTCTATGAACAGGATTTGATTATAACTGCAGATCAATGATAGGGCGAAATAACCTACTGTAACATCTGCAATTATATAAATAAATTCAACATATATGAACGCACGCAGACCCTTAAAGTCTCAGATATGTTACCAATTACAGTAAAACTACGCACGGCATACATTTAGTCTTTATATTGATTCAAAAACAACACGCAACATATAGCCCACAGTAACCTCTCATCTGTATCCTACCCAATTCACCTGTACCGCATGTTTTTGTACTGTGAGGGAAACCGGAGCACCCGGAGGAAACCCACGCGAACGCAGGGAAAACATGCAAAAACTCCACACAGAAACGCCAACTGACCCAGCTGGGGCTCGAACCAGCGACCTTGTTGCTGTGAGGCGACAGCACTACCTACTGTGCCACCATCTGTCATTTTGTATTTGTGAATGAAATTTTACAAATTCAGAACTATTTATCTGCAAACAATTTCAAAACACTGGTGTTTTGACTACTGTCTGTGTGTGCGAATCAAAAGATTCAGCTATTCACACCAGAGCTGAGTATAAACTTCAATTTACATATGCAAATATTCTTATTACAAGTTCTACAGTTCAGATTTGCTAGCTGTGGAGTTTAGCTACTGATTAACTTTCATAGACAAAGAGTGGTGTGTGAAACACATGCTGCACAATGGCCCAGCGGAGCCCAATAGCCAACCGTTGGCTTGCTGTGACTCGGCCTTCATATTATGTTTACATTCAGGACACTTGGTGTGTAAACCACGAGCATGACTTTTAATGATAGACATTTGCTGACATATGCAGCATACATCACAGGATTACACTCAGTTCTTCAATGGATTTGTAAATAAAGACTAATGAATCCTTTCACATGGACTTTAATCAGAGTCAGGAGTCTTACAGCATGCCGCAGCAATGTGAAGTCTATTTCAGGTCTACACATTTGAGCGTCTGTTTTAGTTTCACCCGAAGGACTCCACACCCTTTACACACACTTAGAATAGATTTGACTGTATATTCTAGACTTTAAAGTTGAAATTGTTCGACACCAGCTGCTGCGGGCCTTTGGAGCCAAAGTATTGTGTTTAAGCCCAATCACCACAATAAATCTCCAGCTGTGTCAATATGTTGAATGCGAAACAGCACCAAACGTTTACTGTTGCTCCGGGTGTGTGGTTCCTCTCTCTCTGATGCTCAAGTGAAAAGCTGCTCGCGGAGAAAGAGCAGGATTGGTTGAAACGCTAATAATGTACTTTATAGCTCGTTGCCTGCTTTAGCTTAGAATGATGCACGCACACACATATAGACACACACATGTTCCAGATGTACAGCAGAGACAGGAGCAGGGCTGTGCTGCTGCTGATTTACTGTACACTGGGTGTGTTTATTCATGACGGTGGGACTCTAATTTCTCTATGACGAACTCAAGAGCATTCATCATCTGAGAAGAACAAACTATTGAAAATAAATATATATTTTAAAATCGGAATGACCTTTACTTGTGGAACAAAAAACCTGTGGAGAAATTAGTTATTTCTAAGATTATGCATCTTTGATGTATTCCAGAGTTTATAGTAACCACAACTGTTGAGCTCCAAAAATAATTTGGTTTATAGTGTTGGGTGTAATTAGTTACAGAGTATGTAGATACTGTAATTAAATCCATACACACACAAAAAAACTGCAAAAGTACGGATTACTTTTCATATTTAAGTGATTTAATTACAATTACTTATAACAGGGTTCATACGGTCATGGAAAACCTGGAAAAGTCATGTAATTTTGACATTATCCAGGCCTGTAAATGTTTGGAAAAACTGAAAAAACCACAAAGTATTGGAAAAGGTCTTTTCTATGATACGCTGCAACAAATTTGAATGTGCATTGCCTTTGCTTTTGAACCCTAAGCTCTGAGGATCCATGAGCCTGGGAGAGTCGAATCTGAGCTCAGGTAGGTCTCGAGAACTCCCCTGGTATTGAATTTGGGAAGGAGTCAGCGAGGAAGGGAGGTTTTTGCCAAAAAAAAAGAGGATGACAAAGGTAAGGAAGACGGACTATTTTATATGCATTTTAATACGTCCGATTGGTTGGTTAGCGATTGATGATGCGAGACCAGCCATAGTCAATCATAGCACGTGATACTCTTAAAATTTGTTTCAAGAGTTCACACTTAGCTGATAATCAATAAAGCGTATTTGGCATGCTGTCCCGGGAGAGAGCCCTGAGCTCGTAATATCCTCGAGCCCGGGGCTCCCTCCCGTTAGAAGGGCGAGAGCGGAGTTCGAGCTCAGGTAGGTCTCGAGGACTCCCCTGCTTGTTGCCGCGCGAGAAGTGTAAACTAGTGTAGTTTTCGGTGATAATTTGGTTTAGTCGATTGGCTATTGTTTATGTTTTTGGACGGTGGGAGGAAACCGGGGGACCCGGGGGAAACCCACGCGAACACGGGGAGAACATGTAAACTCCGCACAGAAACACCAACCAGCCCGATAGGAGGTTGGACCAGCGGTGTTCTTGCTGTGAGGCAACAGTGCTAGCCACTGGGCCACCGTGTCGCCCTATCGGAAAAAAAGGGGGAGAAAGTAGGGGTGGAAGGAGGGGGAAGCTTCAAGACGAAGATAACTGGAGTGAAAAACTCTGGTAATTTATAATGCTTCCGTAATCATCTAATGGGTCAGATTGCGGAGCTAATGAGGAGCCAGCCGTGTTTATCATAAGCACGTGATCCTCTCGAAATTAGTTTATAAATAAACCACACTTATAAAAGCTTCACATGTCCATAAGGAGCATTAGTACTTCCCATGTGTTGTCACCCTCTGGAATGTAATGGCCAATAAGCAGAGGAAGAAGCCTAATTAAACACCAATTCTCATGGCAATTTCCCCCTAATGTGCCCTTGGTTGAGAAACCCTTTGTAATCAACTGAGGCTGATCGGTTTTGTCAGTGATTGTTTAAGGAAAGGGTTCAATAAAAATGGGAAAGGATTTATATCACAATTCGGAAGAAAAAATTATTAAATAATGTGTTTAAATGAGGTCAGACGCTCTGTCATCCGACTTACTTTTTCCTCATTAGATGCACTTCAGGAAATCTAAGCCCTGGTTGAATGCAAGGGTCAGAAAGAAGAGACTAAACAGATGCTTAAATTAGCAGTCCCAATAGAGGTCAAAGGTTAATGTATTTTTGAGGGCTTTTGTGCTTTTACTTACTGTATAGAACAGGCATGGGCAAACTCGATCCTGGAGGGCCGGTGTCTCTGCAGAGTATTGCTCCAACACTAATCAAACACACCTGAACACCCTAATTAGTGTCTTCAAGATCACTAAAAAGCTACAAGCAGGTGTGTTTGATTAGGGTTGGTGCAAAACTATGCAGGGACACCGGCCCTCCAGGATCGAGTTTGCCCATCCCTGGTATAGAACAATGTCAACAAAAATGTGGTGCGAGCTGGGAAATGAGGTCAGACTATTATGCAGTCCACTTCTTATCCACAAATCATTACACTGTTATTTCAAAGATTGAGAAATTAATGTTGCTATTTCTTTTTATTTGTTTTTTTTTTACAGTTTCATTAAAAATGTATCATGGCTTTTTAGGAGTCCCTACTGAAAAAAACAGCTTAAACCAGCCTCGGCTGGTTGGCTGGTTTTAGCTGGTCGACCAGCCTGGTTTTAGAGGGGTTTTGGCCATTTCCAGGCTGGTTTCCAGCCATTTCCAGCCTGGTCTTAGCTGGTCAGACTGGAAAATGACCAGCTAAAACCAGCTTGACCATCTAGCCAGGCTGGGAGCCCAGCCAAAACCAACTATGTCCAGCTTAAACCAGGCTGGTCAAGCTGGTTTTAGCTGGATTTAGCAGGTCATTTTCCATCCTGACCAGCTAATACCAGGCTGGAAATGGCTGGAAACCAGCCTGGAAATGGCCAAAACCCCTCTAAAACCAGGCTGGTCAACCAGCTAAAACCAGCCAACCAGCCTAGGCTGGTTTTGGCTGGATTTTTCAGCAGGGGTGAAATGTGCACTTAATGACTAATGCTATTTTAATACTCATATACACATTTGGGTAGCAAAATAACAAAGGTTTTTTTTCTCAAACACCCTTTTTGAATTTTTGTTTTAAATATATTTATGTAATTTGAAGTCTGATGTGTGTGTGTGTGTATATATATAAAGGGTCAATAACTTTATCAGTTGTTTTTTAAATTACTTTTACTGAACTGTAACATAAAAGCATCCAATGGTATGGTATAAAACTTAGGCCCAATCCCAATTCTATTTTTACCCCTACACACACTCGGTTTCAAGGGGACGGGCTTCAAATTTTACCCCTGAGAAATAATACAGCACTACATCACCTACACACGTCAACAAATCATCATCGCAAGCTTGTACTTTATATGAGATTGACGATGGCGACTGCTGTAGGCATTCCAGTTGTATTATTTTTTGGTATTTATCTTCAGGAAATCGCTGAAGGCAACGATATCATGTTATCATAACGATATAATGTGGCAATAAGATCATAACTGTACTATGTATTTACACTGTGGCCATATTCATCTATACGAAAACTACATTAACATCAGAGCTTTACATTAACACCAGCCAAATTCAGTTGGATTTCAGCTGTAGCGGGTTAGACAGACTCTCTCACTAGCCACTTTGGCTGGTTGAAGACAGTTTTTCAATTGAAGCTTTCTTAAAAGCAGAGTTTGACAGTAAAGATGGCCCAATATGCGTGCAAATGTCATATTAGAATCGAGATGCAGCATGACTGACAAAAATAAATAAATAAATAGCATTCGCGCGAGCAACAGAAAGCAGATGAATACCGAATGAGAGGATGACCACTCACGCCCACAGCTGATGTGATGCGCGCGACTGATTAAAAAGCATGCACGCTCCCGTTTCCTGGCGCGAAGCAACCATGCCTGGAAACGCAACTGCTGCGATCGGATCTCTTTGAAATAGACTGGACAAAAAGTAATGCTCATGCACCCACAGTCCTGCTGCTTCCAAAAGCTCTGGATGTTTTATAAAAATTTTCTTCTTGTAAGCAGTAGCAGTTGCCGGTTTGGCTTTAACCAACACAGGCTCATTGTGAAAACGTAGCCCTGCGGACGTTTCTGGAGACAGCGAATTACATAGCCGAAGGTCTGTATAGCTGCATTTAATTTTTTTTTTATGAACGCTACGGGGCGGTGTGACGTCGTTCCTTTTCGCGCTTACCAGCCCATATGTATCCATACACACTCATTCACACTCATACACTACGGAGAATTTAGCTTACCCAATTCACCTGTACCGCATGTCTTTGGACTATGGGGGCAACCGGAGCACCCGGAGGAAACCCACGTGAACGCAGGGAGAACATGCAAACTCCATACAGAAACACCAACTGACCCAGCCGAGGCTCAAACCAGCGACCTTCTAAATGATAAGAATACTAATTATATTCCTTTTTTACATACGTGACAGTGAAAATGCAACATCATAAATTATATACTTGTATGAATTTGGCAGATGTTTGTGCAGAACAGAGTTGCAGTCTAGGCGCTGGATGTTGGAGAATGCTTGACGTCCATCATAGAGGAGCTCCAGGTGTGAGTAGGTCACCAGTGAGTGATCAGGCTGGCCTACTGGATCAAATCAGAGACACGTCTTTCACTGGGGTCTTTCAGGAATCAGTCTAATGCTCTCTACTCCGCCATGTCCACCACAGCATCTGCTAAGGATACGGCCTGGTCCAGGAATATGGAGAGCTCTAGAAGTCTTCGTATGTGTTGTCCTTGAGGTCCTCGATGGTTGGCATCATCTCTTCACAGTTCTTGGATCACATCAATGGCGCTGCACAATTTCTAGAGAGACTTTGGGACCTGTGGAGCTGCGCATCGATGGATTTGCTTCTCAGTGTTTGGACTTTCAGCAGTGAAAATTAAACCACATTGAACTGAACTATACTTCAACTCTGAAAACTGGACTGACACAGTTTCAGTTTACTAGAACTTCTATGTTAAGCTGCTTTGACACAATCCACATTGTAATAGCGCTATAGAAATAAAGATCAATTGAATGATTTGTAGTGAGTTTCTTTGCACTGAAGGCTTTATCAGTTCTTGCTTTCCCTGGAACTAATCCTTTAACTTTATCATTGCCATGCTTAACTTTTTGAGCAACAGAAAGATTTCCAACGCTATATTGTCTTAAAACTATTCAATTCACCTATATTTGTATAGCGCTTTTAAAATGCAGATTGCAATGTGTCAAAGCAGCTTCACATAAAAGATCATAGTAAATTGAAACAGTGTAGTTCATTTTCCAAAGTTTAAGTTCAGTTTAGCTCAGTTCAGTGTGGTTTAATAATCGCTACAGAGAGTTCAAACACTGAACAGCAATCAATCGATGCACAGCTCTACAGATCCTGAACCATGCAAGCTAATGGCGACAGCGGCGAGGAAAAAACTTTACCAATTGGCGAAGGTGAAGAAAAAACCTAGAGAGAACCAGGGTCAGATGGGCACGACCACTTCACCACTGGCCAAACGTTTTGTGCAGAGCTGTGGTCCAAGCGCCGGAGGCTGGATGCTGGATCTCAGCGAGACTCGTCTGTCTCTGGAGCGTCACAGGAATCAGTCTCAAGCTCTCCACTCCTCCATGACCACCACAGTAGCTGCTCAGGATACGGCCTGGTCCACGATATGGAAACATTGGAATCATCTCGTCGCTGGTCTTGGATCGAATCAGTGGCACTGCATGGTCTGAGGGTCTCAGGATGAGTATGCCCAGGTGGAAATAGAGAATATAAGAATAATTAGCATAGCTGCTGTTCATAGTGTATATAAACGAGATGCAGAAACCTGTGTGGAGCACAGCTAAGTGATGCACTGAGTGTATGCTTTACTAAAAAGATAGGTCTTTATTCTAGTTTTGAACTCCAGGAGTGTGTCTGAGCCTCGGACGTTATCAGGTAGGCTATTCCAGAGTTTAGGAGCCATAAATGAGAAGGCTCGACCTCCTTTACTCGACTTTGCTATTCTAGGTACTACCAGAAGCCCTGAGTTTTGAGATCTCAAAGAGACTGTATTCTCAAAGAGATTGTAGCGAGACAGAAGATTAGTTAGATAAACAGGAGCTACATTATTTAAAGCTTTATAGGTAAGAAGCAATATTTTAAATTCAATACGAAACTTAACAGGCAGCCAGTGTAAGGTGGATAAACCATCCATAACAATTGAAATATCAAAATGAATTAGGGAACATGCACTATGTTTTGAGGTCATACATATTATTGTGCAATAAAATGTGAAAGTAAGTCTTTATTAAGTGATAATTGGTGGAGATGTTGCAACAGCTGTAAAACAAACCAAAAGTGTAATATTTAAGTTCCAGGTTTTTTTTTTCTCTGAGTGACTAATAAAATGTTTGTTTTTCTTAACATTAACCACATTTATTTAAATGTTGAAAGACTCTAAAGACACTATTATACTCTATTACCTCTCATTTTTGGTATTGTATTGTTTTAGAAGAATGCATTCTTATGTGATTTCTATTTGGCTACATTGGACTGCATTATTAAGGAGACATTTGCAGTCTTTTGTCTTTGAAAACCTTTAGTCAGCAGCAGAAATCCCTTTTGAGAGAACCAAATTATAATATTCTGGCTTGCTTGCTTCCAGGAAGGATTTAGCGAAACAAAACAAATGTATTTATATATGCAAACGACACCACATACTTTTTCCATTGGCTTAGCCAGAAAATAACCAGTTGCTGCTGGAACTGCTGAGGTGGTCAAGATCACGCTGTATTATCAACTTTGGACTGATGCATCAGATGTTTCAGACAGGAAATCATCTATTCCAAAACACAGAAATCTGTCTTGCTTTACTGTCAAAGGAGCAAATCTGTGCCACACACTTTCTCCACTCCAATTCTCCACACTGTAAGCCTATTTGAGACTTGGCTGTACATTAGCAAAGGAATCATCTCAAAACATACATAGCACATGCTAAATTTGGACAGGGTAAAATGTTTTAGCATTATATTTGATTACCGAGTAAAATATTTGAATGACTGACTTTTTATTTGCACTTTAATTTATAGCAAGGATGCCCAAACTCTGCCCTGGAGGGACAATGTGTGCACAGTTTTGTTCACAACCCAATTAGACACACCTGAACTCATTCCACTAAAGGTCCCAAATGTGCTCTATTGGATTGAGTTCTGGTGAGTGTGGAGGCCATTTGAGTACAGTGAACTCATTGTCATGTTTAAGAAACCAGTCCGAGATGATTCGTGCTCTATGACATGGTGCGTTATCCTGCTGGAAGTAGCCATCAGAAGATGGGTACACTGTGGTCATAAAGGGCTGGACATGGTCAGCAACAATACTCAGGTAGGCTGTGGCCTTAACACGATGCTCTGTTGGTACTAATGGACCCAAAGTGTGCCAAGAAAATATCCCCCACACCATTACACCACCACCACCAGCCTGAACCGTTGATACAAGGCAGGATGGATCCATGCTTTCATGCTGTTGACGACAAATTCTGACCCTACCTTTCGAATGTCTTAGCAGAAGACTCATCAGACCAAGCAAGGTTTTCCCAATCTTCTATTGTTCAATTTTAGTGAGCCTGTGTGAATTGTAGCCTCAGTTTCCTGTTCTTAGCTGGCTCCCGGTGTGGTCTTCTGCTGCTGTAGCCCATCTGCCTCAAGGTTGGACGTGTTGTGCGTTCAGATATGCTCTTCTGCATACCTCGGTTGTAACAAGTGGTTAATTGAGTTACTGTTGCCTTTCTATCAGCTGGAACCAGTCTGGCCATTCTCCTCTGACCTCTGGCATCAATAAGGCATTTGCGCCCACAGAACTGCCTTACTGGATATTTTCTCTTTTTCAGACCATTCTCTGTAAACTCTAGAGATGGTTGTGCATGAAAATCACAGTAGATCAGCAGTTTCTGAAATACCCAGAACAGCCAATCTGGCACCAACAACCATGCCACGTTCAAAGTCCCTTAAATCCCCTTTCTTCGCCATTGACTCAGATCAATTGACCCACATCAAACTCAGTTTGAACTGCAGCAGATCATCTTGACCATGTCTACATGCCTAAATGCATTGAGTTGCTGCCATGTGATTGGCTGATTAGAAATTTGTGTTAACGAGCAGTTAGACAGGTGGATCTAATAAAGTGGTTGATGAGTGTATATCCCCAGCCTTTCTGCTGCCTACATAACTGCTGCCTACATTGAAAGTCATTCCTGCTGCCTACACTGAAGCACACGTGAGCCCATGTGTTCTTTTTTTAACACCACAGCATGACAGTCTCTTATTCATTGTCAACTGAGTTCTTACATATCAAGCACATTCAGCTGAGGTGTTAGCTGAATCCCGCTTCTCTGTCTAAAGCGTCCAATCACACTTCTCTTTCTGGAGTGACCAATCACAACTGTCTTGTTTTATCTTGTCTAATTTCATGTGTTTTGATGGAGGCATCGCTTTGTACTAAGAATATTCAGGGCAGGATCTTTAGCTTTAGCAACTGCTAGTCTCTTTGTAATAGCATACCCTACCTTTAATAACCAAAACAGACTTCACAGTGGGAATGTGCAGATTAAAAGGATACATGATTCACCTGCATATGAAGAGTTAATCCAAACCTTTCACTTAACAATATTTCTCAGAGACACAGGCGTATATCTGTGTAATAGCACAAGCATGGCGGAAACATTTATAGCCCCGATGGACCAGAGATAGTGAGCATTTCCAGCAACAAATACAGAGCTGTGTTGTTTCTCTCCCTGCACGTGCAAGACATTTCTGTGATTTCAGTGTCATAAGCTTGAAGTGAGGCAGTGCAGAATCATGGGAAAAAGGTTGTAAAGAGGGTTAAGATGATTTTTTTCTTGTTGTTGTAAAGACAGGAGTTCTGAAGAGACCAAACAGCCTTCTTTATAATTTTACAAGCCATCATCTCTTTCTAACATCCAAATATTTTTAAATTAGGATTAAATGTGAACAATTGTTTTGATGTTGAAGTCTGAAGTAGGATCTGAAATAAGTTGTTTTCCAGTAAAGTTAACAAATTGCTTTCCAGCTATCTTCCCCGCAGAGCGACAGAAGCCTCCAGTTTGCTGTAATTAATTTTAGTTCTGAAAATATTTTCAATAACTGTCAATATGATGAAATTATACAGAGACCCAGGATCATAGCCTGATATGAAAACACTATTAAAACCACTGTAAAAGATCTTTAGATCTGTATCGGTATAAAACTACAAGTAGTTTACTTTACAACAGGCATAGCTTGACATCTGAGCTAAAGAACCAAATAATGACCAAAAACTGAAACCTTTGAATGTTCCTCAAACAAGGTGATGCAGTTGCGCAGTAGGTAGTGCTGTCGCCTCACAACAAGAAGGTTGTGTACAGGTGAATTGGGTAGGCTAAATTGTCCGTAGTGTTTGAGTGTAAATGAGTGTGTATGGGTGTTTCCCAGAGATGTGTTGCGGCTGGAAGGGTGCTGTGCAGGTAAACCTCACTCCTCTGAACCTGAAAAGGTGCTTTAGCAACAGACGCTAGAGGCCAGCCTCCCTGTTAGAGCAACCGACTCCCATGTGAAGAAGCATCAGTTCGATCCCATCTCACAGCGGGTTGGGTGGTGTAGGGCCGGCGGGGTTACATTGGTGCCATGACCCAGATGGGAGTGAGGTTTAGGGGGGTGAGCATAACAGAGGCCAGCTAGTAAAGTGCTGTTCAGGTAAACCTCACTCCTCTGAACCTGAAAAGGTGCTTTAGCAACAGACGCTAGAGGTCATGGTCTTTAGCCTCGTTATTACAGCAACTGGACTCCCATGCGGAGAGTTGCCGGTTCGACCCCAGCTCAGAGAGGGTTGGGTGGTGTAGGACAGGCAGGATTACATAATAATAATAAATTTTTAATTATGATTAGGGCAGTACGGTGGTGCAGTAGGTAGCACAATCGCCTCACAGCAAGAAGGTCGCTGGTTTGTGCCTCGGCAGTTAGCATTTCTGTGTGGAGTTTGCATGTTCTCCCCATGTTCGCGTGGGTTTCCTCCGGGTGCTCCGGTTTCCCCCAAAGTCCAAACACATGTGGCACAGGTGAATTGGGTAAGCTAAATTGTCCGTAGTGTACATGTGTGAATGAGTGTGTATGGATGTTTCCCACTGATGGGTTGCAGCTGGAAGGGCATCCACTGCATAAAACATATGCTGCATAAGTTGGCGGTTCATTCCGCTGTGGTGACCCCAGATTAATAAAGGGACTAAGCCAAAAAGAAAATGAATGAATGAATAATCATGATTAACTTTCTTCAAAACTCAAAGCGCTATGTATACAAACACTCTGAGGTTGTTGACTGAACCAAACAGCCTCAATTGCAATTCCCCAAAGTCAGACACAACAAATACATTTGAAGAAAAACATCAAACAGCAACAGACCCCCCTCCAATCGTCTAATCCAAAACATCACTAAAACATCAAAAGACAATCAGAAACACAACTGCAACAGACCTACAGGCGCACAGCTACAGATGAAATCAACATTAAAATGAACCAGTCTGATTTAGTTTCTTTGATCTACAAGTTTCTTACTGAAAATAAATAAAGATTTAGCAACAGTTAATGTTGATGCTTTATTAAAAGTTGTCAAATAGTCGAAAAGTCACCATTGTGGTGATTTCTGTGTGGTGTCTGGCCTGTTTTCAGCCATTTCTGTAAGAATTTTTACAATTTCAGGATCTTGATGTTGGTGTTCCCAAAGATCCACAGCAGAAATAGGCAACTCTTCTTCTTGCTCCTGTATGGTAAGTAGGTTGCATGTGGGTCCACTTGACATCCGGGAAAGAGCATCTGGCACTGTATTAAGTCTGCCTTTTCTATACTCAATGATAGAATCGAATTTTTGGAGGCGTAGTGCCCATCTGATGAGTCGGCTGGTGGTTTTTGTAGAGCTCATTACCCATTGTAAGGCAGAATGATCAGTCACAACAGTGAATAATTTTGGCTCAAGATAGTGCTGCCATCTGTCCAGAGCCCATACCACGGCAAGGCATTCTTTCTCTGTAACAAGTGTTTGCATCAGTTGCGCTCTTGATCTTTGACCCTTTATGTTATTTTTTCTGGTCAGTGTTTTGTCTACATACTGAAAAGCCCATTTGTTTTGGTAATGATATCATTTTCAGATAATACCCTGATTTTTCTTCCTCTAGAGTGTAATTTCTGATTGTAAGGGTGATGTGTTTGAGTGCATAAACAAGCATAAATGTTCTGCAACTTACTTCAGGTTGCTGTGAGCGCAGATGTGTCTCAGACAACAGTGTGCATGTGTACGGCCAGACCTGTTGTCCACACCAGTCTCCAAACCTCCGAGCGATCATAAAGAAGCCCAGTTTATCACTCGGGTGCACATTACGCATCCCCCTGGATCATTTTCACACAATACCTAGACAATGCTGGCATAATCGCTCACAGCTTCCCTGATGCCACTGGAATGCTTTGCTTTGGAGCCCTTTTTAAAGCTCCACACCAACATCAGGATGCTCAAAGGTCCGTCTAATAATATCTGGCATGCTGGCTTGATCCAGCTTGGCTGATTTGCAGTTTCTGTATGTGTTCCAGCTGCTAGATCGCATGGACTCAGAAGCTTCCCAGATGTGCTGGATTGCAGCTCCACAGCTGTGCAAGAGAAGAGAGTTCACACCAATGATTTGGGTGGGTCTGACATCTAGCACCCAGGGGGTCATTTAGCATGAGGTTTTCCTAAGAAGGACCTTTTTCGAACAGACTAACAGGTTCAAGTTTTGAATTTGTCTGACATTTGTGTGTGCGCATGGATGATTGGTAGGAACAGACTCACGTTGTTGAGTTATTTGTATTTAACAATGTGTTTCCTGAATTTTTTTATTGCTGCAGCCCTATGATAACTGAATGAGGTATTTGATGCAATGTAAAATGCAGAACTCACTTGCAACAAAAATATAGGTTTAATCTGAAATGTGAATATGAGTTGCAGTGGAAAAGTCAGTTCAAGTTTATTTTATATAGGCCATTTCACTGTGGTCATATCACTGGCCCATGAACATTTCCTGCTTATTAAAATGTTTCATAACTGTAACAACAGGCTATTCAATCATAACTTAATGCTAAAACAGCTATCATAACACTATTTATCAAGATGTGGCTCTTTTTAGATTCTCGAAAGCTAAAGAAATTAAATTGTAAAACAGGAAATACGTTGGGACCATTGTTTTTATTTACATCCCTCAAAATAGTCTATAGCGCTTCTCACAATAATTATTCTTTCAAAGCAGCTACACAAAAGGTGCTCATTATTGCATTGCAATCAAAATCAGAAAAGTTTAGAAGTCAGAAAAGAACCTATAGTTATATCAACCCAGGCTCATTCTGAAAACGTAGTCCCGAGGACGTTTCTGGGGACCGCGAAATACGTCCCGGGAGGTACGTATTTTTGCAGTTTTTGGTTTTCGCGAATCCGCGAGAGGCTGCTGTGTGCGCCTTTTTGGATTCTCAGATGTATCCCGCAAGTGCTGTTCGCGCCCGCGCTGTTCTCGCATAAACCCACCAGAGGCCGCTGTCGAACGGACGTCTGTCTGTCCAACTGGCTGAATGATTGACTAGGCGACCGGCCAATCGGCCGGCTGACCCACTCTCCTCCTTCCCTGAACCCAACCAATTTTACAGATTGACCCGCCCGCCCTAAACCCAACCAACAATTTACAAAAGCCGTCCAGAAAAAGAAAAGCCCTCGTCTGATTTTTTTTTAACCACGTTTTCAGATTTTACCACATTTTCACCCTGTTACAAAATTCTTCACTTTATTTCTTGGATTCTGTTTTAGTCTTACCTGATTTCTGGAACCACTCTTCCCCGGACTCAAACCCGGTCATCGTCGTGGTCAGCTCCTCTCTGCATCTCAAGTCCGCCGACGTACGGGACGAGCTAACCGGACAAACTGGTTGTGGTGGGAAAGCCCTCCAGACGAAGGTAAGCGGTCAGCCGGCGAGCGCTAAAAAAAACGGCATCATACCGCCCCGCAGCATTCGCTTAAAAAATGAAATGCAGCCATACGTACCTCCGGCTAAATAATTCGCAGTCTCCAGAAACGTCTTTGGGACTACGTTTTCAGATTGAACCTGGGTTGAGTTATATAGTATTTAGCAGAGACGCCCAAACTTTTTCTTAAGAAGGGCCAAAAACCAAATTTAATTAAGGGTGGTGGGCCAAAGTTAAATGTCTTGCGCATTGTTCTCTGTCTTTCGAATGACCGTATGAAAAATCTGATTCATTCACAAAATTTAACTGAAACATTTAATTTCAGTTTGCTTTTTTCTAGCTCAAATATTGAACAATCAAAAGCTTATGTTAAAGTTGAATGACAATTGTTTTATAAGGCATTTTTTAGATAGGATGGCGAGCCAAATCAAAGGTTACCATGGGCCAACTTTGGCCATTTCTGGTATATAATGTCTTCCCAAAAATGTGATGGAGGCAGTTTTTGTTTTAAAATGCTGCTGCTCCATATCAGTGTGGATGGGGGAAAAGGAGACATCTGAAAACGGAGGCGTGGCTGCAGACATTCACCTATCTGATTGGGGCTTTGTCTCAATAACCAGTGTTGCCAACTTAGCAACTTTGTCGCTATATTTAATGACTTTTCAGTCGCTATATTTAATGACTTTTCAGACATTCAGATTTAATGACTTTTCAGACATTCAGATTTAATGACTTTTCAGACATTCAGATTTAATGACTTTTCAGACATTCAGATTTAATGACTTTTCAGACATTCAGATTTAATGACTTTTCAGAATTTTCAAAAAAGCGACTAGCGACAAATGTAGCAACTTTTTTTTTTGTGTTACTAGAGATTTTTATAGATCCGATGCAATTTAAAGATACAATTCATGTATCCGAATTGTATCATTCCCACTCTTCTCAACGAGCTGCCGGTGATGCGGTCGGCCCCTCCCCAGCCTCAGAGCACTCAAAGGCAGCCCAGCCCTCATATACAGCAGCCTCTCCCACTTGCAGCCTGAGAGCAGATCACCCTTCTGCATACCGACCTACCGACGGCAAATGATTTAGCACAGCGAGCGTGAGGTATTTTCCTTTTATCTTCACAGTCAGTGCAATCTGCTTCTCCATTGTTTTAAATTTAACAATTTAGTATGGCCATTTATTCTTTTCTTGTTTACAATCAGAGAGATTTTAGTAACAGTTTTGGAACTTGTGTGATTTTATTATGTCTGGGAGATTACTGCAAATTTATTATACATCTATATTGATATACAGTATTCAAAAATACATTTAATTAAATTGACATGTGCATCTATAAAGCGTAGTGCAAAGATAAATACCCCATTATTAACCATAGGCTGCCAAACAAAAACTGCTTGACGTGATGACATCAGTAACATGCAAATTGACATATGACGTAATCTAGCGACATTTAGCGACATTTTGATCAGAGCTTAGTGCCTTTTCATTGAAAATAGTTGGCAAAACTGGTTCAGACTTGCATCCTTTTCTTGTAAGTTCAGACTTCATAAGTTTAATATGGAAAAATACAGATGACACGACGGGTAATTCTTCAAAGGGAACAGTGTACTCAATATTGTCCTTCACACCACCCTGGCTGTGTTGTTTCACAATCTTAACAATACAATGAAAACATGATATATAGAATTGTCTAATTTCATTTTGATATTAACAACTTAACAGACACCAAAAATGTTAAGGCATATTTATAAGAAAACATAGCCTATAACATAACTGCCTCCTTTCATTTTCATTGAAAAATATGAAACATACCCTCTCTTTTATGGAATATCAGTTTTAATAACCAATAATGGGCGTTATAAAAGTTTACCGTACAATAAGTTCATACATTATTGGAAATAAAGGCAAGCAATCAGTCAAATGTGCAGAATTGGTGTGCGTGAACTTATTTTTGCACTCAGCCAAAACATGTTACCTAAGAACAAGTATTAGATTCAAGAGACCAAAGAGTCATTAGAAATCACAACTACACTGATCCTGCGGTAGTTCCTTTTTATTTGATGAGAAAAGATGTGCATAAACTACGATGGGAACACTTTCACCGAACAAATTCCAGTATGCGCATTAAAAAGTCATGTGATTTTGTTATAAAAGATCATGTCATGATAAAAATGTTTGTTTCTGAGCACATTGTAAAACATCTGAAATGTTGTTTTTCTCATTCTAAAATGCCGTAATCATTTAAGTATTAGTGTTATTATAGTATTAATTACCTCCAGAACTGTCAAGAGCGTCTGCACTCTGCATCTCACGTCAGATTCACACAGGGCTTCAGCATGAATGCTTGGGGCGTGTCAGAAGTTGGGGCTGACGCGATCATTATAGCAGTGTCAGCCAATAAAATTAGTCAGCAATCGGCTACTGTCTGAGCTGGTGTATTAACATACAGTGATCTGCAACTTCTACAGCGAGCAACGTCACTGAAGCAGCGCCGACGGACCCACAATTCAGTTCGGCAACACTTGATGTCACCCATTCAAAGTGAATAGGAAGCATTGATGCTGATGCCCCGTGTGAATGGGCCGTCATGGCTTCAAACACCTCCACACGTTTATTGCGTGTCGGCATACCGTCTTCTGAGATGCAAGTAATTTATTAAATGAAAATGATTCACGCAACTTCTCCTACCTGAGCAAATTCTGTTTTTACTTTTGAAAATTGGCATCAATAATTCACATTTTTGGATGGAAACTACTGTTACACACATGAATGAACGCTCTGCTAACGGTCACTGAGTAACTATGGTTACTACTAGTATTTGAGGGTCACACAGTTACTTTAAACTGTGATCAAAACTGACTGGAATTGCCTGTGCACACCTTACGGCCAATCAAAATCAAGAATTCCAATAGACCACGGGAGTAAATCACATTACTGAAACTGATGCTGATCTTCGGTTTCCAGTGTGATGGATAGTCTCAACAGACAATTCACATAGTCAGAGCTGCAGTGGATAATTTATCGTACGTCTCTGAATGGGGAATACTTTCAGTGAATCTTGTCTCGGTTTTCCATCTGTCAGTTCAACGAAACAACTTTCAAAAGCATTCCTGACTATCAACGCCAAATTAAGACTGCTGCAAAACAGAACAAGTCGCATCAGATTATTATGTAACAGCCGTAAATTACACTATTATATAACTCAAATGAGAATACATATAGATTTTTTCTTTTATTTGTGCAATTTTCGTCAGCCTCAAAATAGCCTTTGGGGAATATAGACCTTAAAACTGGAATGAGGTTGTAATTTAAACTGGACAAATGTATTTTCTCCAGAACATTTCTCTTCTGATGGTTGGCATATTGGTTATGATTTAAAAGAGGGGGAAAAGCAAATAATCTAGCATTCAGCAATTTAGATGCAGTCCAGCTTGGATGGGACGTGCACAAATGGAACACACTCAAGGCTGTCCAGCATTAAGGTATTCTTTCTTTCTTTTTCTTATTGTTTGCAAGACTTATTGTTTGCAGTAAGTTTCTCCAGGTTTACTCCTTAGATTTGACCTTACTGTTCAGTTCATGCAAGTGTTTGAAATCTCCTGACCTGATGCTTTTCCTCAATCTGGCAACAATATCCTGCAAAATCTCTAGCAGCTTGCAGCAACTTAGACGGCTCATGAAAGTCTATTTGATAAATCTTTTTGAAGATTCTAGTTCAGTTAAATTAAATTAGTATTTTATCGTTTCACAACCCAAAAACATACGATTTCATTGCTAGTTTTCACACAGACCGACAAAAAGTTTTTTGTCTGTTAGAGTGATAACAAGCTTCCAGATGTAATAATTGAATAATAATCATGTGCACAGTTTCCTTCAGGACAGTATTTACTTGATGGTGTTTGGCAGGAGTGACAGCCCTGAGTCTCGGTGGAAAAGGTCTCTGTAAACTTTGCACATCTGGCAATTCAATTTATCCCCATTCTTCTTTGCAGAAATGGACATTGACATTGTTTTTTGGTTAATCGCTATGTAGCACTGACTTTACGTTTGGGATCATTTATTTTCTGGTGAACAGATCTCTATCAGGTTTTCCTTTAGGATTTCCTTGTGTTGTGGAACTTTAATAATCTTACATAAATCTATAACTGGGAAGCACCTGGGCAACAATTATCAAGTCCATAAGCTTTTTAGTCTATCCAATCCAGTCCAACTTTTTATGCACTTCAAATGTTAACTTCACTCTATCTCGTTCCCGCAGATGTACTTGTTACACAAGTGTTCACTAATGAAAGAGCATCTGAACGGGTTTAAATAAAATGCCCTAAACCCTTGAGCACCTGGAAGCTACACTGAAGTGACGTCACAATTGTGTTGCATTCTGGCACATATAATGTATGTCCATGGACGGTATGTCCATTTTAGCTTCACTTATTCACTTAAAGGAGTGAAACCCACTTCAAACTGGCGTTGGGGATTCCCCCGTGGGAACAAGTGAAGGGAAGTTTATGAGTGCATGTCTAAAATAGACTGGAACGTAGCCTAAGAGCATGTACAAAGAGAACGTCACAAGACCTAATACTGAGCCCTGGTGCACACCATATTTTACAGATGATAGGCTAGGACATAAGAAGTTAGGGCATAAGTTAGGACATAAGAATTGGAGTGGTCCTAGGAGTGGACATAAGAGGCCGATTCGCTCCCTCAGTCAAAATTGAGAGATCAAAGGTATGTCCACGTAACCTTCCCTCATTCACTTAATAAAGTGGAACGCACTTCAAAATGGTGTTGGTGATTCACACGAGGGAACAAGTGAAGGAATATTTGCGAGTACATATCTAAAAGTGGACTGGAACACAGCCTAAAAGCACATCCAAGAGAACATCACAAGACCTAATAGATAGATTAAACCACTGTGTGCAAGAAACTCATATATTTAGTAGGAGTTAGGACGTAAGAATTGGAGTGGACATACTGTAGGAGTGGACATAAAAAGCAGACTTGCTCCCTCTGTCAAAATTGAGGGATCAAAGGTATGTCCACGTAACCTTCCCTCATTCACTTAATAAAGTGGAACGCACTTCAAAATGGTGTTGGTGATTCACACGAGGGAACAAGTGAAGGGATGTTTGCGAGTACATATCTAAAAGTGGACTGGAACACAGCCTAAAAGCACATACAAAGAGAGCATCACAAGACTTAATACTGAGACCTGTGGCACACCATATTTTACAGATGTTAGATTGAACTCCTGTGTGCAAGAAACTCATACATTCACTAGAAGTGAGGACATAAGAAGTGGAGTGGACATAAGAAGCCGACTTGCTCCCGCAGTGAAAATTGATCAGTAAGTAAGTAATGTGAATATTTTTATAGCTTGTATGGCTATACACCCAAAGCGCTTCACAATCTTGAAAGGGGGTCTCTCCATACCATCACCAGTGTGCAGCATCCACTTGGATGATGCGACGGCAGCCACAAGACAACAGCACCAGTGAACTCACCACACACCAGCTATAGGTGGAGTGGAGAGACAGTGACAAAGCCAATTCGGTGGATGGGGATGATTGGGAGGCCATGATCATAAGGGCCGATGGAGGGTATTTGGCCATGGATTTTTTATGACCACAGTGAGTCAGGACCTTGGTTTAATGTCTAATCCAAAAGATGCCACCCATTGACAGTTTTGGTGTCCCCTTCACTTTTTACTGGGTCATTAGGACTCACACAGACCACAGGTTGAGAACCCCCCGCTGGCCTCACTAACAACCTTCCAACAGCAACATAGTCTTTCCATGTGGTCTCCCATCCAGGTACTGAGCAGGCTTAACCCTGATATGGCTGTGGGCACATGACTGTGAGCGAATGAGGGTATGTCTCTCAAGTTAGCTTACCTTGTTTCGCTTAATGAAGTGGAACACACCTCCAAACGGCGTTAGGGATTTCCCAGAGGGAAAAATTGACGGGAATTTTGCGAGTACGTACCAAAAAGTGGACTGGAACACAGCCTAAAAGCACATATATAAAGAACATCACAAGACCTAACACTGAGCCCTGTGGCACACCATATTTTGCAGATGTTAGATTGAACAGCTGCAAGCCAGAAAAGTTGTAATGAACTCATATATTTTGTAGGGGGTAAATCAGGTAAGTCTATCCAATAATGCCAACATGTCTTTATAGTCCTGTTCAGAAGAAGAGTAAATAAGAATCAAAACTAGTACCTAAAGAGTAAAAAAATGGATTCGTGGAGTGACAGATGTTGCAGTCATCTGGTGGAGTCAAACATTTCTTTTTATTGAATAACACGCATCATAAGAGCTTGGAGCTTTAAATCAATTTTAACTGTGATGTAAAACCTCCACACCCCCTGTAACATTGGTAATATTTGGCAAGCAGAAGCGAATGTAATAAAGCACAATATAAAAATTCCTGAGATCTATGATGTCTAATGCAGAGAGGGCTCTTTGTGTTTTGTACAGATTCCTGTGTTCAGCTAATCAAATGGATTAGATGGTTTCTAAAATCCCTCCGATTTAAAACAACCATCCAAAACTATGCAGAATAAGCAGCCTTTCACCATTTAGTGATTTTTGTGTGTTTTGTATAAGAGGAACTGTGCTGAAAAATAGGTTTTAGGGGGAAAATATAGCATCGATGAATAAAAGATTTTAAATAAGTGATTTTATAAGTGGCTCATAAAAAAATCAGTCCTAGTAAATGATGAATAGTTTTGTTTATTAAACTCACATTTCAACAACATTTTCAAAACTAACTTTAAAACTACATACAAATCTAATAAAATGAATGAAAAGGGTTTACATATTCTGCATTAAGAACCAATTGTAGTGCTAATACTGCACAACTAAACATCTACAATATACACATCACACTAACTTCAATCCTGGACACACAAGAGTGAGACTTTTCCAACAAAACACCACATTTTAGAGATAACATCAGTCAGCCTTCCTGAAGTGATGGAGAACAAATCTGTCCCAACAGGATTAGGTGCATTTTTACAAGAGAGAAGAAGGCTTTCTTTGGTGTAAGTTTTTTTCCCCCATGTAACAGAGCTCTTAGCAGTTTCGTTTACAAAGGGATCTTTCCATACTGACTGTCTTGGATTCCTTTTCCTGAATTTAAAGGGGTCAAAGTGTCTACTGTACTGTTGTTTCTAATTCCTGACTTTCCCATCAGCCTCACAGACACATTCACACACTGAATGGCTAATTATGCGCATATGAGGTTTATAAACCCTGAGCGTTTCAGATATTGTGTCATGTTTGACATGGAGATTGTTTGAAACATACAGTACATACAGTGTCTTAGTACGCAGTGAGCAAAGCATGTCCAGGGCAGACGTGTGATATTTTCCAGCCACGATCAGCTCAACACAAACCACACTTTTGGGGTGTTTATGTTCATCTCGTGGTGTCAAGCTTTGCTTCACGGACCACATTCACACCCAGATTTCTGTGGTGGACGCTCACAGCAGTATTTTCCATCAGACTTGTCTATGGTCACATTGGAAATTTCATCCTCAAGCATAATTCCTGCTTGCTTGTGTTCCTATTGAAATTACTGTATTTTCAGATTAACAACAATAACCACGAGGCATCGAAAGGGTGTTATCGAAATTGTATCCCTATTAGTCATCATCATCAATTCAAATGATTACATTTGAAACAAAGGAGAAGCAGATTAGTTTGACAGTATCAGGGAAATACCTCACATTTCATTATTCATGGGGGCCCTCACTTTTGAAAAGAAGTAATAACCTTAAAATCTTAACAGTTATAGACAGATTTTTACAACATATGATAGAAAATGTATAAAAGAGCTATATTATTAATACAGACTTCTTGGCATTGGTTGGGGGCCCCTAATTCCCCGGGGCCCTAAGTGGCTGCTCACCTCACTTATTGGTTATGTCCGCCACTGGTTATTGTTCAGCCTTTCTACCTCTGTCTCATCCCTGTATGTATTCAGTTTAATTATATCTTGTCTATTTATATCCTAGTGTGTTTGTTGTGCCTTTTCTGGTTTTGTATTGCCACACAACCTGTCCTGTATACATTTCATGTTCCAGTTCCTGTTTGTAAGTAATTTTTCTTAATAAATACACGTTTCTGATAACTTCCGAGTCTCGAGTTTGTGGCGTGCATTTCCCTTGTTTTTCTTTATATAGTCTTTTTGCCCCAGTGTTTCTTTTCCTTTCCTTTTGTGTCCCAATGGTCGCTTGCTACTGCCTTAAATTACCTCTCCTCCTGCTGGAGCAGTGGGAACTGATCCTTGAGGACCATATCAGACTGTATCTGTCCATTGCTAATAACACAAGCTATCCAAATAACAAGCTATCCAAATATTAACAATACCAGCCTCAACAATGCATGCAGAGCACTGTCACCCGGAGATGGTCCTCCACGCAATTTCGCCGCATATGTGGAGTGGACACTGGCGAGAAACGAATCATCGTTCACAGTCAGTGCTAAGGAAGACCTTGTCAGTGTCACTCCTGACCCAGAAACCAGCCAAACACCATCCGTCAGCAGAGAATGCTTGACAGAGCCCATTACAGATAGGGAGCCACCCGTGGTGTACGAGCCATCTCCATCGAAAGTGACAGACCCAAAGAAGACCAGAAGTAGCTCAGAGAACCATTTGACTAGGTGTTTGAGGCGGCAATATTGCTGATCGTGGGAGTCCTGGTGGATATTGAGGGACCAAGTGAGAGTCCCACCCTCCTCCCCACCGCTGAGGGTGAGCTGTCGCTGGACCCGAAAATGCTACTCATTGACTTACAGAGCTAAATGAACCCTTCTCCGCTGTTTCCAGTTAGCAGAAGTCACCTTTTGAGTTGACTGTTCCCAGACTGTTTCCCAGCTCATCTAAAAGGTGTTGCCTGTCATCACCTCCGAGCTGTGGACTCTGCCTCCGCCCTCCAAGCCTAAGGCTCCACGTTGGGTCACTCCTCCCTCATCTACTCTGTGGACTGTCAGCCCACAAGCTCTGCCAGGCTCCCTCGTCCCTCTGGCTCCGACTTCATCAGTTGTCGCCCTGCCTTCACCTCTAGACTCAACTCCTCTGGCTGCGTCTTGTCCCTTCATCCTGCCAGCTATGTTGAGCTTCTCCCCATCTCCAACTACACCTTGGTCCTCTGTCACTCAACCGCGGGCTTCCAGACCCATGTCATTTCCTCGTTTGGGTAAGCTGTCTGCTCCACCTTGGCCCTCCAAAACTTTAGCATCACCCTCACCTTGCGGCTCTCCATCTCCTCCTTGGACTTCACCTCCATTAGCGTCTCCCTTGGTCGCCCCCCTGGAGTCAGTGGCTACGCCTCCTCCATGGTTTCTCCCTCCCACAACTCCATCCTGGGCTATACTCCTGGCTGTGTTCTGTGGTTCCTACTCCAGCTCCCTTCCTGGCTCCTCTTTCTGATGTCACCTCCCTGGCCACTCCCTTCTACCCTCCTTTGTAGTCGCACCGTCAAAAAGAGGGGTGTAAAGTCACAGTCTGGCATCTTTGTTGTGTTTATGTCATGTGATTCCCCATGTGCCGTGCTTTATGTGCTTTCTGTCTCAGCCCTGTATGTATTCAGTTTAATCATGTCTTGTTTATTTATTTTAATATTACCCTAGTGTGTTTGTTGTTCCTTGTCCAGTACTGTATTGCCACACACCCTGTCCTGCATACATTTCATGTTCCAGTTTCTGTTTGTACGTGAGTTTTGTTAATAAATACATGTTTTTGATAATGTCCGAGTCTCGAACATCTGTGAGTTTATGACATATAAAAGACAAGTATTGTGTCTTACATTGTGTTTGGAGGCAATTTTGACTGTGTCTTTAGAGAGCATACAGATATGTTTTCTTAGAGTAATGAACGGCTGTTTTTTGTAGCTTTATAAAGTGCTTTTCTATTGACATCAAGTGTTTTAAGCGCAGTTCATGTGCCTTGCCTGCTTCCGTGTTTTGATGGAGTGCTTCGTGTGCCTGCAGTTGAAAAGTCAACTATGTGCAGAACAAGCACCTCAGCATTGAGACCACTGCATCAAAAAACGTGCAGCACACTAAAGTCAACTAAAATGCAGTGTGTTTTACCTCACATTTACATAAACATTTACCTTACATTTACATTTCACGTCCAACATCGAAACCTTCCCACTAAAGTTCTTTATCTTCTGTTTCATTGCCATATTTCTCTTAATTCATAAAATGACTTTATATGACTTATAATTTTCTCTGCACAAGTGCCACTTTTTGGAGGCACTTATATGGAGCTAGTGTGGGCAATAGGATGTTTAGAACAAACTCGTGTGTACTCACGTGTTGTGAATTAAGGTGAACGTTTTCGTGTGCAGTTTAAATGTGCGTATAATTACACAAAACACATGCAATTATTAGTGAACGAGACCCTATGTTTGTAATTCAATACCACCTCACCTCAATTTTAGTTCAAAAAACTTATAATTAGCTTCTTATTAGGTAGAAGTTGGGTTTAGGTATTGGGTAGAATTAGGGATGTAGAATACGATCACCCTTTATAAGATCGAATTAACAGCCAATATCTTATTAATGAGCAGGTAATAAACCAGAGTTCATAGTTGGAAATGCGATTACACGATTATTACACGATTTCCTTATGCGGCTGGATTAATGTAGACGTAGCTTCTGGCCCACAAGTGTCCTTTTGCTTTTTTTCAGTCCAAACCACTGTGAAGTTTTTAATAGTGTGAGTGTTTACTTAATTACAAGTGACAAGTCTTTACCACTGTAACTTTATTATAAAAATGGAAAAGACAAAAGCCTTATTGTGTGTATGAAGCACTTGTGTTTGCCTGTTTTTGACACAGGCATCTGTGTGACTAGGAGCGTGCGAAGATTAAAATAAACAAATATCTGTTGACTTCTGTAAGCTTGAACAGATTGCTTTCATACTGATGTTGGACTGCTTCAGAGTTCACAAGAACCAGACCAGTTAAGTTTCTTAAGGTAAAAACGCTTTATGGCAACAAGACTCTATATGACACATATGTTCCAGTTACACTGTATATACCTTAACTGTATTGATTTTTCAGTACAGTTTAGTGCCAGTGATTATGTTAAGATACACACATTGAAAATAATTAAAATTGATTGCGGATCTGGGCAGCACAATGGCTCAGTGGTTAGCACACACAGCAAAAAGGTCCCTGGTTTGAGTCTCAGCTGGGTCAGTTTGCATTTTTGTGTGGAGTTTGAAACCTTTGACTTCCATAGTATCTACATTTTCTACTATGAAAGCTATTGGTTAATTGTTTTCAGCTTTCTTCAAATTATTCTATTTTGGGTTGAACAGAATAAAAAGCACAGAAATGATTGAAACCAAGTAATTAGTAAATAGTGAGCAAAAGTGGTGAGTAAATAGTGAGCAAATTTAAACTTTTGGGTGGACTATCTCCCTTTATACCAATAACATCCTCATAACCATCCACGTAACTTCAGTGGTTCAACTGTAATCATTTAAAGTTCCAAGGACACGTTAAAACCTGTAAAAATGACTTTGTTCACAATGTCTTCCACATCAAGTATAGGTTTATAATTGTGTTCATATTCATGATTGTTAATTAATGTCGCACTGTGGTCCTGCGAGGCACTGTATGTCCACACATGCAGCAGTATGACAATAAAGCTCAACTTGACTTGAACTCTTTGCTGAAATCCTCGCTGTCCTCTATCTCATTGGCTGTTGGTCATCGCAGATGTGTTTTTTGGTCAGAACTCTTTCACACAGCATGATTTTAATTGCAGACAGCTCTAGATATTTAGCACGCCAAATATTTCACAGGTGTCAGTGACACGTCAGCAACTCTCAGATTGTGCCTTTGATAATTCACCCAGCATGATTGTTGCTCATGGGATCAAGCACTGATTTGCCTCCTGCATCTGATTTCCGGCATTTGGCAGTGATTTCACAAAACCTGTTGGTGAGCAAAAATCAGGGTCAAAATTGTGCAGTGTCAACTTACCTGACTCTCTCCTGTTGCTTTGTGTTCTTGTTTACCTGTGCTCACTGTTGTTTCTTGTGCATGTTTCCCATGTCTTCTGTGTTCCTTGTTCTACATTCCAGCAATTTATCCAAATCAGATAAGACTGAGACTTGCAATACAGATTACCAAATTGGCATGTCATTCTGTCTGTCAATAAACCACTTCCTGTCTGTTGTCAGCTATGTTCTTCTGCATTTCTAATAAACAGATGTGGCCTAATAGTTAGGGAGTTGGCCTTTATAATTGAAAGGATGCTGTCATGATTGGGTTAAGGCAGGGGTGTCCAATCTCAGTCCTGGAGAGCCAGTATTCTGCAAAGTTTAATTCCAACCCCAATCAGACACACCTGGGCTAACTAATCGAGCACTTACTATGCTTTCTCAAAACATCCTTGCAGGTGTGCTGAGTCAAGTTAGAGCTAAAATCTGCAGGACGCCGGCCCTCCAGGACCAAGGTTGGACACTCAGAATGAGGACTCAGTTGGAGAACTAAAATGGGCATTTATTAATTATAAAAATAAAACAAAAAGGCAACAAAAACTAACCTAAGGGGGAAAAACAGAACTAAACGACCAAAAACAGACTTGACTGGGCTGGCAGGGAAGTTCAGGAAAGATACAGTAGGAACATGAAGTACGACATATGAGGAACTGGCACAGGACAACAGACAAGAAGGAGCTATAAAGAGAAAGAATTACCAAACAGGTGAACTGAGTAAACTAATAAATGGATGACAAGGAGAGTGGGACTTGACAATAGACACGAGAGCACATGACACAAAGAGACAACACAAGCCATGTGCTCACAAGAAAACAGGACTAGAACATGCAGCCAATGAGAATACTCATAAACTGTTTGTAAAGTATGTGGCCACAATGTAAACATGAAGCCACGTGCTTACACATCACCAACACAAACAGTACACAAGACACGAGCACACAATAAATGAAAATTCTTACTGTGCACTCACGCATGCTCTGATCCCAGAGCCAACCAAAACTAACTAGACTGGAGTGAGAACAAACATCGTGCCGTGAACACCAGGACAAGAGCGCGCATCCCGAGCAGACCTAGACCTTACGCACTGCGTTAAGCAGCCCGCAAACGGGCCGAGCGCAGCCAAGATAGCGCTCATACAAAGACGAAGTCAGATGATGACAGTAAATATGAGTGCTTGACCCGAGAAAACTCAAGCCGAGCACAACATACAAGACAAGACAGGACTGGTGTCTGGACTCTGCCACCAAAACAAGAATTAGGAGAGTTGCAGGTTTGATTCCCAGTCCTGACAGGAATTGAAGATGGGCTGAGTGAGATGAGACTTCCAGTGCCCAGGGAGCACTTAGTGGTTACTCAAGGGCACCTCAGCTGGGTATCAAGGGTGGAGAGAGTGAGGTTCATTCATTCCCTCAGTCTTCAATTCTTGCCGGCACTGGGAATTAAACATGCAACCTTTCGATTACAAGATTATATTGTGCAAACCCCAGAAGATTAATGAGAACAAACATCGTGCCATGAACACCAGGACAAGAGCGTGCATCCTGAGCACACCTGGACCTTAAGCACCCTCTTCAAGCGGGAGCATGCACGGCCCAAGCATGGCCAAGATGGCGCTCATACAAAGATGAAGTCAAACGATGACAGAAAATATGAGTGCTTGACACGAGAAAACTCAAGCCGAGCACAACACACAAGACAAGACAGGACTAGTGTGTCCGGACTCGACACCAATAAAACAAGAAGTAAGAGAGTTGCAGGTTTCGTTGCCATTCCTGACAGGAATTTAGGATGGTCTGAGTGAGATGAGACTTCCAGTGCCCAGGGAGCAATTAGCAGTTACTCAAGGGCACCTCAGCAGGGTATCAAGGGTGGAGAAAGTGAGGTTCATTCAGTCTTCAATTCTTGCCGGCACTGGAATCAAACATGCAACCTTTCAATTATAAGATTTTATTGTGCAAACCCCAGTAGATTGAGTGCAACAAATTGCATAAATTCGATTGCATGATTCATTTCCATACTCCTAATATTTCCTATATAGATTTTGAGTCTGAAATGGAAACTCCACACCTTTTTCAGCACTAATGCTTCATTGCATGTCTTCAGTAAATGCTGCCAGTAGTTTTTTTGTTTATACTAAACGAGGCTTTGCATTTGCACAAACTGTTGTGAATCTGGTTACTATTCTGAAAGCGTCCTTAAGTTAATGAAGAGACAGATGTTTACTTTACTATCCAAATATTTAGTCATTTTCAGGAATTACTTCAGCTTCCCCACTTATAATCTTCCCCTTTTCGTATCGTCACCATAACATTCTTCATATTTGCACTACACCATAACTTCATTTTCTCTTTTGTTTTTAGATCATGTCCAAGTAAACAAATGTCAGACGGAACTATTATGTTAACTTCCCTACAATGACACATCTTTACTCAGCAGTTTTCACATTGTGTACTGCCCTCTGGCGCAGATCTCCAGCTAATTGGCTCGCTCTTTAGCAAGGGGGGAGAGATATGAGGGTCTTTAATCTGGAAAATGTGTCTCATTCCCACCAGATGGTTTTAATGAGTGCGGCAGAAGCCAGTCCAGATCCCAGTGAATGGAGTTGGCGTCTCTGGGCCTGGGTTTCTTCCATCGGGCCTCTCTGATGGCATTCTGCTTTCCGCTAAGAATAAAACTCCTTCATAAGTCCTCCACTCCTGCTGTAACCTCTGCATGTCCCAGTACGCACACAGAAATGTTAATTGCAGAGGGTGAAGAGTGTAACTGTGACGTATGTGTGGACAGGCCACTCTCATATGGTCCAGAGTTGATTTTCTGACACTAATGAAGAGATTCAGACTCTCAGAATTCATCCAGTCAGACTTCACGAGGAAACATAACTATTATTTATGTATTATTAGAGAAGTGGCTAATATTTACAAATTCATATTGTTGAATTTGTTTGAAAATTATATATAATTTTAAATTTATAATTTTTAAAAGAAGCCTTGTCCCCCATACCCCCACCCCTAAACCTACCCCTCACTAGGGGATGAGCAAATCCAACTAAAATGTATGAACAAGATTGTACAAATAAATACGGATTAGCCACTAAATTAAGAAGTATGGTTCACACACATACTCTATGCTTAATGCTGTATTATATAGTGCTTTTCTGGACACTCAAAAGTGACTTACACATTTTTTGGGGGAATATGCTTATCCACCACCAGTGTAAAGCATCCACCTGGATGACATGACGGCAGCCATATTGCACCAGAACGCACACAAGCTTATTGGTGGAAAGGAGACAGAGTGATGAAGCCAATTATGATGTGGGGATGTTTAGGAGGCCATGATAGACAGAGGCCAGTGGGCAAATTTGGCCAAGATGCTAGGGTTAAACCCCTTTATCGAAGAACATCCTGTGATTTTTAACAACCATAGAGAGTCAGAACCTCGGTTTAACATATAGCTTCAGTGGGTGACCATGTGAGAGTGGCTGGCGGTTTATGATTTTGTTAGATGTAAAACACACTGATTTAATGCAGGCACACAGTTTAGTAACTCATTACTAAACCAAATAACCTTTTAATTAAATTACATTACAATGCATCACTTTAGAATTATAGCTTCTTACATTACTTACAATTAAATATGCATAAGTGAATACAACTAACCCTAACCCGCATTCAGTCAGACTTTATTTTAATGTACAATTCACCCTATTAACAATCCATTGACTATGACTTTTAGCTCAATAAAAAAACTAATTAGTTGCTCGTTAAAAGTTAGTAAAGCAGTAGTTGGGTTAAAGTATTGTAAAATAAGATCACACTTTATAAGTGCTAATACAATTAATATCTTAACAATAGGCAGGTAATAAGGTTGTTTATAATGTGAATTGTTACTTAAACTTAAGTATTAAGTTATGTTTAACTAACACTAACCCTAACCCATTACTATATATATATATATATATATATATATATATATATATATATATATATATATATATATATAGTTACACTGTAACAGGGACACCTTAAAATATAGCAGAACCAAAGTGAGCGATATAGTACTATATATTCTTATTCTCTTACTGTTTATTGATTTAATTTTATTATTTTATTTATTTATTTTTGTTTCTTTGGCTGTGTACATTAGAAAACTAAAGTTTAACATCTAAAAACCACTCATAACGCAAATGGAACCTAATAATGCCAAAGTGCTGACTTTACACTAGTACATTTAGCCCGGGTTCATTTGACATCAGAGTTTGGTACATTTAGCTAGACTGAACAATCTTAGGAACTTAGGTTCAAGCGAACTCTGGTACGGTTCACTTTTGATATGAATGCAATTGTACTGCATAATGGAGTTGAACCACCAACTGTGCAACAAACTTTAGTTTTCATAATATTCATTTCTGTGTGCATGTCTGTGTACACCTACCTTGGTGCCTGCGTCTTGGTGTCTGCTTGTGTCCTCCAAAAATTACTTCTGTGGACATCGTGTTATGTTCTGAACGTTTTTAATATTTTTGTGGAAGGTAGACGCAAGAGGATCTCTGTATGTTACAAGCCTACCGGGGTTTAGAAGGAAAAAGACGGTGTGAGCACAAACCAGCCAAGAAGGTGCATGGCAAGTGAAATGTCTGTGCATTTAATTTTTTTTTACTGAATGCATTTTTTTGGTCAAAAATGAAACGTTAAAATACTATTGACTAGGGGTGTAACGGTACACAGAGATCATGGTTCGGTACTTACCTAGTTTTGGGATCACGATTCAACAACTTGGGAACAACTGTTCAGTCTTGTGCATGTGTGCAGAGAAAGGATTCTGTAATTATGTAATTGCAGTTGTCAGACATGGGTGACAACCATGTTGGGTAAGTTACTTTAAAAAAGTAATAGATTACAAATTACTGACTACTACTGGAAAATTGTAATCTGAATACATTACTAATTACTTCATGTAAAAAGTAATCAGATTACTAATTACTTTACTTTGAAGATACATTAACTTTTTTATAAGATAAACCTAAAACAATACAAAATAAACTCCCGCTCTTTCAGTAATTTAATATCCACTCAAAAACATTACAATGGGTTGATCACAGCAGCTTGGCATATTTAAATGACTTAAAGAGTCCACCCAAAACTTTTAAATTCTCTTATTATTCAGTTGTTCCAAACCTGTTTGTCTTTTTTTAAACAAAAAAGAAGACAAGTGGATACCTGTAACCATTGACCTGTAACTATCCATAGTATGCAAAAGCACTGGAGTGTTTGAGTGTTTTGTGTTTGTCTGAGGTAATTAGTCTACCAAAATATAAATACTCCATACAAAGCGTGAAGTTGATTGGTCAGTTTTAGTCGCGTGACTTGCGGTTTTCCACTGGTGCGCATGGAAAATGCGCTCAAAATATATGTGTAAAGAACAACTTGTGCTCGCAAAAGACGCAATATGTGAACGGCCCCATAAGCAGCTACACTTCTCCTCACATTCTTCAATCCCAATCCTACACAAAAATTCAATTTAGCCTGTTTAGGCTGAGTTGGACCGTCTTGTTTTTAAGCCCTGGTGTCCTCCTTGGTGACGATTATTGTCATAGAATGCTTTCTGTTCAAGTGCTTGAACAAGGTGACAGCAGCCATTCCAGCAATTTGAAAGCGCATGCTAATTAACTGATGTTGCAGCAGAAAACACGATTTGAAAGAACCATTTTTTTCTTCCAAAAACTATATTTGTAGTGTAAGTAACTCAATTACATTGACTTTAGTAACTGTAATCAAATTACACAAATTTAAAATGTAATCCATTACATTACTGCATTCTTCAAAAATGTAATTAGAATACAGTAACGCATTACTGTGGAACGCATTACACCCAACTCCGGTGACCACTCACGTCTTCTGCAGCACCTTGGACATGTAAAGGTCCATCTATTAGCTCAATGATGATGTATGGTTGGAATTTAACTACAGTTGGGGTCTGATATTTTGGAGAGATTTAGGCGTCCTTACAAACAAGAGCACAACCCTTTTTAGAGGCGAGTCAAGATGAAACCAATTAGAAAGTTGGCATGACAAAGGCAATATGGCCACAATTCAGATGAAAAGATGGATTCTTTGTGAAGGGCTCCTCTGTTGTTGTACTACTGTGGTATTTTCTGCCTAACTCCAGTGACTGGACCAGTACATGAACCGAACCTTCACTCCCGTACCTTGACAGTTCGGGATCCATACATATACCATTACACCACTACTATTGACTTTTTTCTTACGGTATACTAAAAATGCTAATTGATTTATTTATTAGTTTAATAAAAACAAAGTCATAAGTAGAAATAAAATAGACGTGAACCCTTTTTAAAAAGTTGTTTCCATTAAGTAGATTAAGTAAATGGGCCTGATGCTAATCTATCACAGTGATTTATCAAACAGTTTTTCTAGAATCTAGCGGTTTAGCATTCCAGCAGTTTGTTAGCATTGAGCTCAGCTGTCGGATGTTGGGTGAACACAGGGTTTTGTTGCCATTTGCTCCAGTCTGATGCCAACCATAGTGAAATGTGATCCGCCCGATGCTGTTTTCCCACACAAGATTAGTCCCGGGTAGATTAGTGTGATCACACACGCCAGTCTGACTGCAGATTCCTGAAAACCACAATCAGCCTAGAAGAGTCATAGAGGGATCTTCTTTATGATTGTGGGATAAAGTAAGAATGTTTAAACAGCGCGTTCTGGCACAGTTTCACTCCGCTTCTCCCTGGAGACGAGCTTAGTCACCATGTATGAACCCTTTATCCTGCATTAGAGACCATTACAGTAGATTTAAAAGTATAAAAAAGTGCCGAAAAAGTGGTACGGTACGGTTCGGTACGCTTTTTGACAGTGGAAACGACCATAAAAGCGTACCAAACCGAACCGTACCGTACCACTCAGTGGAAAAGGGCCATTAGCTTACCCAATTTACATATACCACATGTTTTTGTATTGTGGGGGAAACCGGAGCACCTGGAGGAAACCTACACGAACATAGGTAGAACATACAAACTCCACTCAGAAACGGCAACTGACCCAGCCGAGGCTGGAACCAGCGACCTTCTTGTTGTGACGCAAATGTGCTTCCGACTGTGCCACCGTGCAGCCCATAAATAGTATTGTTAGAAATAACCCAGTTAGCAAAGAATTCTAGTCCAGATCTGGCATAAATCGGGTACAGCAAGCATTCATCCGGCACTGGCATACAGCATGTGGGCCAAACATGTGCCTAGTTTGGCAGATGTGGCACTGTCTTTAAGGCGGCACACAATACTTGGGCCAGAAGTAAAATGTAGTATTTAGCCCAGATGTTAATAACTGATATGCGGGCCATTTAAGTTTGGCCTATCTTGACCCACATTTAAAATACATTTTTATTATTTTCAATTAAAGAAAAAGAATTCTACCAATCAGGTCACTTCAAGAAAAAGCACACCGATAGCAAGCCTAAAGTGCAATAATTCATGAGCTTATCAATTTCATTGCAGACGTGACACACCAACTTATCTGGCCCGGTTCAGGCTCAGTTATGGGTTATTAAATTGGCTGAGACTTGGCCCAGATATGGTCCATGTTTGACCCTTGTCTGGAAGCCAGACTTGGTTCAGTCATGTACTGTAATTCACAGCGGAATGTGGGCGCCTGGCCAAAAGCTGACTGTGTGGGCCAGAGCTGGGCCAGAGATATTTTGCTATGTGGGAATATATTATGAACGACTTCAGCCTTTTTCGACTTTTGTTATTAAGCATCGATTAGTCACAACATATTTTGCAACATACTACAATTTGCTATTTATTTGTAGAAAAAATATATACACATGCTGTTTGACAGCAGGGTGACGCAGTGGCGCAATAGGTAGTGCTGTTGCCTCACAGCAAGAAGGTCACTGGTTTGAGCCTCGGCTGGGTCAGTTGGCATTTCTGTGTGGAGTTTGGATGTTCTCCCTGCGTTTACGTGGGTTTCCTCCGGGTGCTCCTGTTTCCGCACAGTCCAAAGACTTGAGGTACAGGTGAATTGGGTAGGCTAAATTGTCCGTAGTGAATGAGTGTGTATGGATGTTTCCTAGAGATGGTTTGCGGCTGGAAGGGCATCCACTGCGTGAAACATGTGCTGGATAAGTTGGTGGTTCACTCCACTGTGGCGACCCCAGATTAATAAAGGGACTAAGCTGAAAAGAAAATGAATGAATGTTTGACAGCACATCACACAACACTTCACAAACACAATGACACATTACCAATAACTAATTTTAGTGAAAAATATATGCATTGTGAATGTCAAACTGTGTTTATTTCGTTAACAATACAACATTAGAACGGGCTGATGAGCAAGTAAATAAACTAGACTCACCGGCCACTTTGTTAGGAACATCTAACTAATATAAGTTTGGTACCCCCTTTTGCCTTCAGAACTGCCTTAATCCTTTGTGGCATAGTTTCAACAAGGTACCCGGTACCAATAAGGTCTACCTAATAAAGTGGCCGGTAAGTGTAAGAAACTCTTTTCCAGACTCACAAATACATTGAAAAGCTCAGATGCATATTTGAATGAATTCAATAGGGTCACTTAATGAAAGTCTTGAACAGAAACCTTTGTGTTTTTGAATATTTAAAAAAAAGAAAAATTACAAATGAAGCATGAGCATACATTGCTTTGCACCCTATAAACACAACCAAGCTTTAAAAATACACTCTGGACCACCCCTTTAATTGTTTTTAAAGCATCTTAAGCTCAGTATTATTAGCCCCCTTATACAATGATTTGCCTAATTACCCTAACTTGCCTAATTAACGTAATTAACCTAGTTAAGCCTTTAAATGTGACTTAAAGCTCTATACTAGTGTCTTGAAAAATATCTAGTAAAATATTATTTACTGTCATCATGGCAAAGATAAAATAAATCAGCTATGAGTTATTAAAACTATCATGTCTGAAAATGTCTTGGAAAAAAATCTTTCTGTTAAACAGAAATTGGGGGGAAAATATACAGGAGGGCTATAAATATGACTTTAATTGTAGGTGTTCCTCCTTATTCTTCCATGAATCTATCCTTTCCATGCTTAAAAAGGAGCAAAATCACATTGGAGTTTACTTTACAATTCATTCAATTTCTCAAGTACAAACTTCTGATGTTTGGAGAAGCTTCCAGCATATTAGTTAATGGCCAAAAGCATGAAAAAAAAACAAGTCTTTATCTCCAAACTCTGTTTCACAGTGTTGGCGTCAATTCCACCTTCATCTCTGCAGTCTTTCTGTTTTCATATTTATCTTGTGCTGAGATGTGTAACTGGTCTGCTCACGTAAACCCAAATCAAACACTGTGCTGTAGTTTCTGTGCTCTAAGAGACATTTTCCCCTCTATGTGTCCTACCGCATCATTTCCATTTTTAATGTTTAGTTCGCATGACCGTTTTATGACATCAGACGGTGTTTATTTTTGATTTGGATGTTTACTCAATCGCTTTGTTCACTGTAAAAAAATTCTAGGACAATTGTGTTGGGGCAAGATGAAGACATTGAGTTAACGTATTCCTTTTTATTAGTTTAAGTGGAACTTAAAACAATTAAGTTCCCCAAAAAAATCCTCAAGAATTGTATTGATTCAGCTCATTTTAAATAAGTCGTTTGAACAAACAGAAACATCTTATTGACCATTTTCTTGTGGGTTGAATTTGCACTTGTCTGCCTTACCATTGGTTACCAACACCAAATGGTTTCGACATTGTCAATTACTTTCCCTGATGTTTTGCGCTCGATAAATAATATGTAAATAAATACTTTTGTATTATAAAATGTTTGACATGCACATATACACAGGGCCGGCCTAAGAACATTTACGGCCCTGGGGCTATTGCAAACCCAGGGACCCCATTTATTTTATCTCTTCACAAAAGTAGCTATTATTTCTTCTTATTATTATTAATATTATTAATTTGCTAATTATAAATGGTGGGTTTATACTTTGTATTTAAGTATTACATCACTTTGTAAACATTTATCATTACCATTTGTTCAGCCCCCCCATACAGTTTGATAGAGCGCTTGGACCATACCTACCGACACTCCCGGGAGTCTCCCGTATTTCAGACCCATCTCCCGTATTGTTCTGTCTCCTGGAAAACTCTTGGAATCACCCCCCCCCATGCAACCCCCCCCCCCCCTCTTCACAAGCCTTGATAAAATCCCCGCCGATTTTTATGATCTGAATGTTGGCAGGTATGGCTTGGACCCGGAAGCCGCTTTCACATCACACTTAACAAGCGGATTGTATCTAGAAGGGGGCGGGACATAGCAAACACTAGAGAGCGTTTGATTGGTCAAAAGATTTGATAAGAAAATGAAGTATGAAGTTATGTTTAAAACAAAACTGTGGTATTATTTTGTCAGAAAGGACAAACCTAAAGCTTTCAATGTTCATATCTTCTAAATGTGAACTATGTCACTGTATTAGAGTACACTTAAAACTAACATATAGAACAAAAAAAAAAAAACATATTAAAACTAAAAACAACTTTCATTTTCATTTGAGTTTCATTTTAAGTTTAACATCTTCTGGATGGATTATGTCGTTTTTTGCAACATAACTGCCAATTGTGAGTGTGTATGCCATTCAGAATATTGTATGAGCGGTGTGTGTGTGTTTAGTGGGTTCAAACATCTGTTAATGATTGTGCAGATGTTGGGGGAGGGGGTGGGGGGTCTTGAACAACAGGAGCTGTATTGTGTTGTGTCTCTGCATTGGGCTCAGTTTTGGCTCTCTGGCTGCGGGTGTGATCAGAGCCTGACGAATTTGACTGTGTGTCTTCACAACTCCCATAAAGGAAGGAGCGCATGAAGGAAAACAATGATTTCATAATAACGTTCATTAATAATAAACATGGTTAGATCAGTGGATTCAGTCGCTTATTATGACATAAAGTCATTTTAAAAATGATTTATACAGGGTTTTGTTTTAAATAAGAAAAATTGAACAAGGACTACTGATTTTTTTAAGCATTGTATAATGACTTATATGAAGGTGTTGTTTCGGCACGGGGCAGATAAACCAGGGTGCTGTGGGGTGGGGGGGTTATTATGAGTGGGGTGGTCATTGGAGTAACTCCGCCCACCCCCTAGCTCCGCCCCTGCCCATACCTAATGCTGTGTTCACACCAGACGCGGAAGAAGCGTCAAGCTTGAGTGATTTACATGTTAAGTCAATGCAAACGCACGAATAGACCTCCTGCGGTGCGATACGCGCGAATGGTCCGGTGCAAATGGCGCGCTACACGCGAATGGAGTGGTGCGAATTGAGCATTTTTGCGCGTTTGACGCGATTCGCTCGAGTTTGAAAATTTTAAATTCAGCGGACATTCATAACGAATTAATTATTTGTAGCTTACTGTTTAAACTACCTGACCCGCGTGGTCTTTATTTTACCCATAAACAAATCATACAGTAAATGAATAAAGATAAGTTACACACATAATTACCCCCTGCCAATCTTTTTTTCCACGGGAAAATCAATAGGCGTGAATAGGCAGAGTGATCTGTGTTCTTATAATGGCGTTGGTAAAAAAAGGTGCACAACCAACAGGAACCAACCAACAGCATCTGAGGTGTTCGCTAAAATTACTAAGTACAAGTGTGAAAGTGAAAGATTGAAGCAGTCTCCTGACCCGCTGACTGCCTGGACCCGCTGTCTCGAGCGCATTACAGTGTGTGTGTGCGTGCCTGTGTGTGAATGTGTGCGTGTGTTCACGTGATATGCGTTTTCAGCGGTAGCGATGAAGGAGGGCTGCTCAGAAATGCAAAACGCCAATGTGGATGTAGATCGTTGTAAAATGCCATTTAAAAACTAAGACGTATTAGTGTAAACAGGACCGTGTGTATATTTAGCGAGCGAACTTGCAACGGGGCAAGGCGGAGGATCGCAATGCCGGCATCTTCTATCAGCCCAACCCTAATACGTACATAGCAGAGCTTGCAAACTTTGTTTTTTATGTTGACAACACGAATGTAGTCAACATAACTCACTGGAAATCCAAAATACTTCTACACCGGCGACTTCATTGAAAGAGGAGAGGGTTTAAGTTCTGTCAACAGGTCTCCTGCGTCTGCAGTTCAACAAGTGTGTTTTTTTTCCGCTTGGCAAGCCAAGCTGACGAGACATGGGGGCGTGGCAGCATCGACGATTCCATTTTTTGATTCGATAATCGAAATTGAGCATGAATTGCGATCAAAATCGAAATCTTGACACCCTTTTCAGTTCTCCTCTGGACAAACTTCTTGTGCAGAGCTGCAGTCTAGGCATTACGGGCTGGAGAACGCTGGACGTCTATCGTGGAGAAGCTGCAGGTGTGAGTAGGTCACCAGCGGGTGTTCATTCTGGCCCACAGGATCATTGTGGAGACTCTTCTGTCTCATGCTCTCCACTTCTCCATGACCACCACAGCATCTACTCAACTAAAATAGCAGTAATATAAGTGAAGTTTTCAAACTAATTTCGAGAGGAGCACGTGATATGATTGACTGCAGCTGGCCACTCATCTACATTCACTAGTTAGCCAATCAGATTAACCCCAACTCCCAACTAAGTAGCCTAGCTAGAACTACTCTCTTATCTTCGTTTTCCGAAGAAACCCCCCATCCACCCCTTCTCCTCCTTTCTTCTTTTACCACGGGGAGGTCTCGAGAACCACCTGATCTCGTACTCCCCTCATATGCTCTATGGACCAGGCGGGAGCCCTGGGCTCACCTATCTCCGAGCTAAGGGTTCTCTCCCGGGACAGCATGCCAAACCTGCTAACAGTTGTCAAACAATATCTAAGTGTGAACTCTTGAAACAAACATATAAAGCATATGAGTGTTTCAGAATCTTTTTTGTTTTTCAGAATTTTTCATTTCAATTTTTCGTAACTTACTTGCTTTTAATAAGCAGCAAATGAGTAGTTTATTGAGGTAAAAGTGATAGCTAATTGTTTGCAAATTGCAAAAATTGTACCTTAAAAATCAAGTTACCAAATGTATATAAGGCTTTAAAATGCAGTAGATACCAAGTTTGATGGGCGAAATCCAAACATGCCATGCAGGTTTTGTTTGAGCTTGTTCTTGAGGTGGCAGATGCCCATGATTTGGTTTGTGTGTGAGGTCACACAGGTGCGTCTCTTAAAGCCCAGGACAGATGTGGAAACACTCTTTGATGATATTGCTTCTGTCACCTATTGAGAGAGAGGCTAATTGGCCATTGCTGTGGGCCACAGGGGGGATTTGATGGGGGATTCGACTGTGTGATGTTGAATGTTACAAGGGTGTGAAATGAGCACTATTCAAATGAAACAGGTTTAATAGAGTGTGGGGTACAAGGTAAGCTTTCATCTACACTAGACATCCATGAATGGAACTGTGGCAAAAACTGCAAGAAACAGACTGGTCATTTTTGTTCATTTTAGCTAAAATACATTTAGAACTTGGAAAAAAATAGATCATGATGGTAATAATAACACATGCAAGCAAACCTTGTGAAAATGTCATTTGTTTAGGTCTTTTTCTTGGATGAATTATGAGAGTGGCAAAAACCTTGTGTTTACAATACATTCGCAAGCCTTTTTTGATACATTTGGGGTTTTGTTGCGGTTGTGGTACAGTAATGGCTAGCTTTCTGATAGCTGCAGGCATAGATCATACTCATTTTATAGTCATTTAATTTCTAACCACAGTAATGAAAAATGGTGCTTCATGCAGTGAGGGAAGAGAAAAACCAGGCACAGACATATTTACAAGCTTTAAGAAAATAGTGGCACTCTGCTGTAATGTCAGCGGGTTACTGGATTCAGTGTTAAAATAAGGTAAAGTGACCTTAAAGTGTGTGCTCATCTTGATTTCATTTGTGTAATGAGTGAGAGTTTGTAAAATGTGCTGATTTACTATTGTGTTGAGAATAATGGCACAATGACTTTGGTTCTTGAGGTATGTGATTAAGATTAAGACAGTTTTGATTAAGACAGTTTCTTTACATGAAAATATGTGAGTTTGCAATTTGTGATTGTAATTCAGTGGCCATCCATTTTTATACATTTATTAAAACATTAAAATTTTGTGGGGAAATGTTGGGAAAAGGCCAGTGATTTGGCTAGTGATTTATGCAACCAAGGCTCATTTATATTAAGTACCCCTTTCAAGAGTTCACACTTAGCTGATAATCAATAAAGCGTATTTGGCATACTGTCTTGGGAGAGAGCCCTGAGCTCGTAATATCCTCGAGCCCGGGGCTCCCTCCCGTTAGAAGGGCGAGAGCGGAGTTTGAGCTCAGGTAGGTCTCGAGGACTCCCCTGCATGTCGCCGCGTGAGAAGTGGAAACTAGTGTTGTTTTCGGTGATAATTTGGTTTAGTCGATTGGCTATGGTTTATGTTTTTGGATGGTGGGAGGAAACCGGGGGACCCGGGGGAATCCTACGCGAACACGGGGAGAACATGTAAACTCCGCACAGAAACACCAACCAGCCTGATAGGAGGTTGGACCAGCGGTGTTCTTGCTGTGAGGCAACAGTGCTAGCCACTGGGCCACCGTGTCGCCCTATTGGAAAAAGGGGGAAGAAGTATGGGTGGAAGGGTTGAAGCTTCAAGACGAAGATAACTGGAGTGAAAAACTCTGGTTATTTATAATGCTTCCGTAATCATCTAATGGGTCAGATTGCGGAGCTAATGAGGAGCCAGCCGTGTTGATCATAAGCACGTGATCCTCTCGAAATTAGTTTATAAATAAACCACACATATACATTTCTGGAGAGCCCCAAATACGTCCCAGCAGCTACATTTTTTGCGGTTTTTATTTTCGTGAATTCGTGCCATTCACGGCTGCTGTTCTCATGTAAATCCACCAGAGGTCGCTGTCGACTGACTGACTGACCGACCGATTATCCCACCCACTCACTTCCCTAAACCCAACCGATAGTGTTTTTAAAAAACAATCCAAAAAAAAAGGAAAGCCCTCCCGGCAGCCTGATTTTTACGTTTTAAGATTTTACCACATTCTTACCCTGTTATTTACTTGTTTGTTTAATTTTTTGCCTTTTGTCTCCTGCTTTCTGAAACCATTCTTCATCGTCATGGTCAACTCTTCTCTTTCAACGTACGTGGCGAGACACTGGACAAACTAGTAACAACGGAAAAGCAGTTCATATGGAGGTAAGCGGGCAGGAATTTCAAATAGGTAAAATACTAATGGTGCATTAGCTGTAACATAAGTCAGTACATGTTGTATTATCATGTTAATTTTAGTTCATAAAATACAGTAGTTCATTGTTTGTTCATATTAGTTCTCACATCGAGTTATTGTTCTTATTAGCAAATGGTTATATTTACATTATTTAAAACGTAACACATAAATTAATGCAATATTGAAAATCAGATTTAATTTTATTTCAAATGTGATTTATACTCAAGTACCATGAAATCTTTCATCATAAACAACAAAGTTCAGCCCTCATACAAGTAGCCTATAAGAAATTAATTCAGCAGTTACAGTCAACCCAGTGTAATTATTGATACGTATCCCATTTCTGGAGATTGCAAAATATGTCCCAGGAGCGACGTTTTTTTTTTTTTTTTGCAGTTTTGTTTTCGTGAATCCCCCAGAGGCCGCTGTGTATGCTTTTTGAGATCTCAAATTCTCTCGCGAGTGCCATTCGGGCCTGCTGTTCTCACGTAAATCCACCAGAGGTCGCTGTCGACTAACTTAACGACTAACTTAACGACACCCCTTTCCCTAAACCCAACCGATAGTGTTATCAAAAGCACCGATTGGCCAGCCCCCAACCACTTCTCTAAACCAAACAGACAGTGCTTTCAAAAACAATCCAGAAAAAGCCAAGCTTTCCCGGCAGCCTGATTTTTACTATGTTTTCAGATTTTACCACATTCTCACCCTGTTATTTACTGGTTTTAATTTAATTGTTATTGTCTTACCTGCTTTCTGGAACTGTTCTTTGCCAGACTCAAACCCATCTTCATGGTCAACTCCTCTCTGCGTCTCAAGTCTGCTGACATACATGGCAAGCTACTGAGCAAACTGGTAACAGCAGAAAAGCCGTCCACAGGGAGGTAAGTGATCAGCTGGTAGTGCAAAACGAAACAGAAGCCATTGATGGCGTCATACCATCTCGTAGCGTTCGTTTTAAAGATGAAATGCAGCCAAGCGTAGCACTGACTACATAAGTTGCACTCTTAAGGAATGTATACGGGGGGGTTTACACAATGAGCCTGAGTTAGCTTCAATCATTATAAAAGCGAATTGAAAATCTAACCCGCGTAATAACCCTAACCATACAGTATGCACATGTAGTCAATTAATATTAACATATGTACACTGTAACAAGGACACCTTCAAATAAAGTGTATCAATGAACTTTTTAAGCTGCACTACATTAAATGTTTTGTCTTAACAATGTAAAGCTTCTCATCAATGTAATTGTTACGGGCCCCAGGCACGGTGGCCGCAATAACAAAAATAATTGTGATCTGTAAAATGAATGAAACACTGAGACGAAAGCAAGACAGGACCACGCGATTCTTTCTCCAGATTACATCTAACCGGAGACCAGGTGTTCCGTCAGTATATGCAACGGGAACAAATAACCGCATTAAAGGTTCCGGTCCCTCTATGCTGTCTCATTCATTATTACTCTTTTTCCTATTGCAGGATATTGCACTAAATGACAAATAACAATTTGCTGAATTAAAAAAAAGATGTTAGACTTAATTTAAAGGAATAAACAGTATTACCTATTTATAGAATACATATATATATATATATATATATATATATATATATATATATATATATATATATATATATATATATATATATATTTATATTTATATCACCAAATGTGGTTGCACAAATTTGGGTGCACCACATAATGCTGACAACACGAACTAGCTACAGTGTTTGACGATCAAAGTAGATGTTCACAATGTAGATCAGGTGCAGAAAATAAAACTTTGAGTCCCTGATGACAGTTCAGTCACTTTTTTAAACGTATGTGTGAAATAAAAATGTACAATGTTGATTTTGCTTGCTCACTCTGTGATTCTCTGGGACACACCAAGTCGACAGGTTTGGCCTGTTCTGGGCTCCCCGTTCTGTTCTCCGGGTTAGTGTTGGAGCTCCTTGGACAGATTCATATCGACAACCCATCATTTAGTAAAATTGAAAACGGACCCTACTGAAAAAAAAACAGCTTATACCAGAATTGTGTGGGGTTTGGCCACTTCCAGGCTGGTTTCCAGCCATTTTCAGCCTGGTCTTAGCTGGTCAGGCTGGAAAATGACCAGCTAAAACCAACTTGACCAGCCTGGTTTTAGCTGGACATGGCTGGATTTGGCTGGGTTCCCAGGCTAGGCTGTTCAAGCTGGTTTTAGCTGGTCATCTCCCAGCCTGACCAGCTAAGACTAGGCTGGAAATGGCTGGAAACCAGCCTGGAAGTTGCCAAAACCCCTCTAAAAACAGCCTGGTCAACCAGCTAAAACCAGCCAACCAGCCTAGCCTGGTTTAAGTGTTTTTTTTTCAGTAGGGGAATAAACACAGACAAAATAAGTATGCTGTTTCTAAAAGCTTATAATGCTTTGTGTTTGGATTTTAGAGATTCTCTGTATGTATGTTTCGTATATAATATCACAGAGTGTTTACAAATAATATGCAGAAAAAATGTATTGGATTAAAAAGTGGATGTCATTTTCTTTAGAGAACCCTACTTACCTTATTAGTATTCCAACACATTTAGATTCAGTAACTAAACTTGAATAATCTAACCAATACATTACAAATTAGTAGTCTTCACAACCGTGGACGTAAATTATCATAATTAACTGTTTATCAGGAGCATATTCTCTCTCTCTAGGCATGCTTCTGCTGCTGTATCTTTAAGACTTTATGTAAATGTCCTCTTAGCATGTGAAATGAGTAGCAGTAGTTAATCATCAACTCAAAAGCCAAGTTTCTGAACACTGAATAGGTGCTGTTGATGTGTAAATCCAGGTTTTTCACTGTGTCTTGCAGCTTAGTTTCAATAAGTGCTGTTTTTTTTGGACTGAGGAGGAAAATCTGAGGATATATTTTCATATTACATAAACATCGGACTCTTCTGGGTCCTGTCGAGTGAAATGTACATTCTTCCTGATGTGATCTCTTCAAGTAAAGGATGTTTTGGACGATTTGATCTGGTGCTTGAATCTTTTCATCACTAGCTCTTTCAAACATTAGCTATACTGCCAAAAACATCCCGCAGTTGCCTGTGCCTTGTGATTCATGGGCGCTTTCTGTTTATTTAGTCTTTAGAATTGCATTATGGGATCGTGATCTCTGCTTCAGCAACTTGTGATGTTAAAAAGTTTAATAGAGGGGATTTTATTACCATTTGTAGTTGTTTGAAACACATCGTCTGAGCTAATCCTGTACCTGTAAATTACTATACAAAAACGTGGTTGGATTACTTGTGCATTTCATATACAGTGGTGTAAAAATGTTTGCCCCTTACTGATTTCTTATTTGTTTGCATGTTTTTCACACTTTAATGTTTCAGATCATCAAACAAGTTAAAAAGGGAGTCAATTATATCACAAGTAAACACATAATGCAGAATTTACATGAAGTTTTTATTGTTAAGGTTATAAAGCCATTTCTAAAGTGTTGGGCCTGCAGAGAACCACAGTGTGAGTTATTATCTACCAATGGCAAAAGTATGGAACAGTGAGAACATTTCCAGGAGTGGCCAGCTGACCAAAATGACCCCAAGTGCACAAAGAGAGATCACAAACGACCCCAAAACAACATCCAAAGAACTGCAGGCCTCACTTGCCTCAGTTATGGTGTGTTCATGACTCCACCATAAGAAAGAGACAATATAAGAGTTCAAGACGAAAACTACTGCTGAGCAAAAAGAACACAAGGGCTCATTTCAGTTTTGCCTTAAAACATCTTGATGATCCCTAAGACCTTTGGAAAAATACTTTGAGACAAAAGTTGAACTTTCTGGAAGCTGTGTGTCCCGTTACATGTGGTGCAAAAGTAACACGACAAGAACATCATACCAAATGTAAAACATGGTCATGGTAGTGTGAGGTCTGGGGCTGTTTTGCTGCTTCATTAGACTTGCTGTAATAAATGGCACCATGAATTCTGCTGAGCACCAAAATATCTGTTAGTGACCTCAAGCTGAAGTGAACTTTGGTTCTTCAGCAGGACAATGATCCAAAGCACACCAGCAAGTCCACTTCCGAATGGCTGAAGAAAAGTCCTGTCCCGAATCCAACTGATATGCTGTGGTATGACCTTAGAAAGGTGGTTCATGCTCGAAAAACCCTCCAGTGTGGCTGAATTACAACAATTCTTCAAAGATGAGTGGCCAGAATTCCTCCACAGCGCTGAAACAGACTCACTGCAAGTTATTGAAAACGCTTGATTGCAGTTGCCTCTGCTAAGGGTGAAAGAACAGGCAAATAAAAAAAACATGAACACATTGAGAGAACATCTTCATCGGTTTGACAACACACATACACAAGTTCTCACAACACATGCAAATGCAGAAATTGAAGGATAAGCATTTTATTAAGCTTTGTTAGTAAATACGTAGTAAATATGGACATGAAGGCTTTTGCTTTAAAGGGTTAACTGCTATATTATTTGCACAAGTATAAAGAAGTGTTGCAGGTTGCTGAGAACAGCCCATCCTGTTATCGAGTATTGGTGCATAGAAAATGATGAAAGGTCTGAGAATGACAGAACGTATGAGCTGTGTGTACGTGCTCTGAAACATCTGCCTTAAAAGGTCAACTGTCAAGAGAAGATACACAGATACCAGCAAGAGGAATATCTGGTTGCTGAATGGTCAAACTGTCAAGACGACACCATATAAGTCAATAGGGTTGGGATTAGATAGTGTGTGAAAGACAGTATAAAAACATGAAGGAGAGCCTAATGGGAAGGGCGGATACGGTAGTACATTTCTCCTGCATGGAACTTGTATTCTCTAACTTCTTGCATTCAAAATAAAACTTCTTAATTTTCAACTCAGATCTCCGTCAATTTTTGAACATGCAATGGACCATTTGAGTCCTACAAAATGCGTTGCAAATATCGCAGACCAAAACTTTGTCTTGGGACCCCAATAAATGATTATCCCAGTGGTTTCTGGTTATAGTCAATTAATGTTAGTTTATTAGGGCTTATTAGGGCTAAAAAACAACAAGAAACTGTATGACCAGGATGTTAAAATAAACAAAAAGCATTTTTTTTCTCAATTTAATGTTTTTGATTTACATGTTTTTTCTTAGTCAGAATGGAATCTAAATTTCTATATGAGACAGAAGATTTATTAAAAAAAATAGATATAAAAAAATAAAAGACTTATTTAAATTGCTCCAAGGTGATCCCAGTCTCATTAAAAGAAAAAAAAAAAAAAAATATATATATATATATATATATATATATATATATATATATATATATATATATATATATATATATATATATATATATATATATCAACAAGGTGCTGGAAATATTCCTCAGTGGTTTTGGTCCATATTGACATGATAGCATCACGCAGTTGCTGCAGATTTGTCGGCTACACATTTGTGGAATATCCCGAACCACCAAATGTGCTCTATTGGATTAAGATCTGGTGATTGTGGAGGCCATTTGAGTACAGTGAACTCATTGTCATATTCAAGAAACCAGTCTGAGATGATTCACTCTTTATGACATGGTGTGTTATCCTGCTGGAAGTAGCCATCAAAAGATGGGTACACTGTGGTCATAAAGGGATGGACATGGTCAGCAACAATACTCAGGTAGGCTGTGGCGTTGACACAATGCTCAATTGGTACTAATGAGCCCAAAGTGTGACAAGAAGATATTTCCCCACACATTACACCACCACCACCACTACCAGCCTGAACCATTGATTTAAGGCAGGATGGATCCATGCTTTCATGTTGTTGACGCCAAATTCTGACCCAACCATCTGAATGTTGCAGCAGAAATCGATACTCATCAGACCAGGCGACGTATTTTCCAATCTTTTATTGTCCAATTTTGTTGAGCCTGTGCCAATTGTAGCCTCAGTTTCCTGTTCTTAGCTGACAGGAGTGGCATCCGCTGTGGTCTCCTGCTGCCGTAGCCCATCCGCCTCAAGCTTGGACATGCTGAGCAATCAGAGATGCCCTTCTGCAGACCTGTAACGAGTGGTTATTTGAGTTACTCTTGCCTTTCTATCAGTTCGAACCAGTCTGGCCATTCTCCTCTGACCTTTGGCATCAACACATAAATACAAACATAAATAACATGCACACTTTATCAAAATATATACACAATAACTCAAAATAAACACATGATAAAAAAAATACAATAATTTAGCCTTCCCCTTTAAGACACACGATGGACAAGTCAGCTTTCGGTTGCTTCTTGCTATCACATTGAAGACCGAACACACAGACGCAAATAAAACAAACAAACTGAATCAAAGCACTGCTACCAGTCCTTTAGGGCGGGGCTTTTAGACATTTAAGGTGGGACTATCAGAGCATGTCTCTGCCATACTCATTTTGTGCACAACGCCCAACTTCCAACGATCCGATTGGTTCCCATAGGATGAAATCATTCAGCACTCTACTTTTTTCCCCAATTTCAGGACCATTTTAGTTGGATGTACATCATGATAGGGGAAAAAAGGACAATCTAAACGTCAACTTTAACTTTCAGCATGTCTGAATTCTCTCAGCTACCTTAGAAGAGAACAGTGAGGCGGTTACCTTAATCATCTTCCTGCAGTTCATGCTCCACAGAAAAAAGAAAGCCATGAAGGTTTGGAATGACATCAGGGTTTGCAAACGTTGACAGAAATTTGGGGTGAACCATATTTCCTGAAATGGTCTGTAATTGCGTTTTAGTGGATTTGATTGCCAGCCCGTAGACTTCTTTCTGCCAACCGCAGCTGCTGCTTTATGCATTCACCGTTTTTATGCATTCACAATCTTTACTCTGACTTCCTGTCTCTGCTGGCCTGGCATTCCAGTACGAGAGCCATATGAGCTCCTCTCCAACCCGTCCACCGAGAGGAAATTGAGGCAAACCCGGCTCTGACCCCACTGTTTTCATAGATTTCACGAGGCTCTTCATTCCTCAGCATGAAACTCTTCCTCTTTCAGTCTCTTCTTTTTTCACACCAGTACAGGCCTTGCTGTAAACTGTCTCCAAGGATTGTCACATTAAAGTGGCTACATATAGACTTCAGAATCAGTAGCTGTGAGCTGCAGACACAGTGACTGCATAGACCTAAAGGGATAATTCACCCACAACAGTTAATTCTGTTGTGATTTACTCACCCTTGACTTCTTTCAAGCCTTTATGATTTCCTTTCTTCTGTTGAATACAATAGAAGATATTTTGAAAAATGCTGGAAAACTGTAACCATTGACCTCAATAGCATTTGTTTTTCTTACTATGAAATTTAATTGTTTTAGCAAATAAACATAATATATATATATATATATATATATATATATATATATATATATATATATATATATATATATATAAAAATACATTAGACAGTTCAAGTCACAAATATCCTCCTGAGACCCGAAGATTTTTTTTTTCTGTGATTTCCCACATCCTTTGGGTTAAAAAAAATTCTACAATTTAGAGTTTTTACAGTTTGTTTTTATTTTTAACTTTACAGCATGTACACTGTAGTGGACCACAGGACCATTTTAGTTCAAAACGACTGCCACTCAGACAACAAAACTGTACAGGATATGGCTGTAAAGGGATAATAATCCAATATTAATGTAACAAAAACAAAACAAAAGCCATCTTTTTCCTTTTGTATTGAAATTCCTGAAACAGTTTAGTCTGAAAGACTGAAAGAGAGCCGAACTCAAAAAAAAAAAAAGTGATGTTAATCCAAACAAATTGAACATAAAAGTGATTTAAAACTGATTGTCATTCTCTAATTGTCTCTATTACTCTAATTGTCTGATTGTCAGACTCTAAATCAGAGTCTCTCTCAACTATTTTATGGATGACAGAATGATTGACCGTGCGACCGGCCAATCAGCTGACCCACCCTCCTCCGTCCCTAAACCCAACCAATGACGATTCACAAAAGCCGTCCAGAAAAAGAAAAGCCCTCGTCTGATTTTTACCACGTTTTCAGATTTTGACCACATTCTCACCCTGTGACGAACTTGTTCGCTTCATTTTTTGGATTTTGTTTTTGTTTTCTAACCTGATTTCTGGAACTGCTCTTCCCTGGACTCGAACCCGGTTGTCGTCGTCGTGGTCAGCCCCTCTCTGCGCCTCGAGTCCGCCAAAGTACACGAAGAGCTAACCGGACAAACTGGTTGCAGCGGGAAAGCCCTCCACACGGAGGCGAGCGACCGGCTGGCAAGCGCCGAAAGGAATGGCGTCACACCGCCCCATAGCGTTCACCTAAAAAAAATGAAATGCAGCTGTACGTACCCCCGGCTACGTATTTCGCAGTCTCCAGAAACGTCCACGGGACTACGTTTTCAGAATGAACCTGGGCTGCTATTGTGGGATCTTATGTTATCATGTCCTGTTTTTGGTTAATTTGGATGTCTTCAATTCCTGTTGTGTTCATTATTCCTCAGAGCTAGTTTTAAGTGTTTTTAAAGCGTAGAAGTTTAAGCCTCAGACTATTTGTTTTAGGTTCAGATGGCAGCGTTCACACTTACTCACTTATACCACAGCAAGCATTTGCACCACAGTTCAATCTAACCCAACCTGCCTCGTAAACAACACTCCCACAAACACAACTTTGTTTACCATTTGGACTTTTTCAGGAGACCTCTGGATGAATACAGTGCATGAGTCATGCTGCTTTTGCTTCATTCTGGAAGGAAAGCACCACAGAAGATCAGTCATATGTGTTTGGAATGAGATTGGGGAAAGAAAATAACACAGACTTTTGGCTGAACTACTGTTTTATATAAAGATGCTCAGGCTGACAAAAATGCGTACAGACTGACTGATCCATTCTATAGTTTTGCCATAATGGTAATGTGTACATAATATTCATGCATTGATGGCTTTTTTTATTGCCAATGTTTAAAAAAAAACCTATTTATACCCTAAAAGTCATTTATTTTAAGTTTTATGTGAAGGATTTAGCACCTGGGACCTGTACCATGAAGGTGGCTGAACAAACTCCATATTATAGTATCAGTTTTGAATTGACAATCTTGGATCTGGAGGTGAGTTTCTCTCTCGCCCTCTTGTGTGCGTTTTCTTTCCCTCTCCTGGACTTTCCCTCTCTTTAGGCTCTGCCCTAATTACGCATTAATCTGCCCTGGGATAGGCTACAGAGTCTAGGGCAGGGGTGGGCAAACTCGGTCCTGGAGGGCCAGTGTCCTGCACAGTTTAACTCCAACACTAATCAAACACACCTGAACATGCTAATCAGTGTCTTCAAGATCACTAGAAATCTATAAGCAGGTGTGTTTGATTAGAGTTGGAGCTAAACTGTGCAGGACACCGGCCCTCCAGGACCGAGTTTGCCCACTCCTGGTCTAGGGCATCTTTTGAAAAAGACTGAAATGAGCATTAAATTAGGAGGTGAAATTGTTGGTGTTCTAGTTGTAGATTTCCACTTGTTACTTAGTAGGGGTGTGACGAGATGCATTACTGACCATGCTGCCGTGGTTATAATAGCGGTTAAGAATTACATAGAGTTTTCACTGTCTTTATTACTAACATGCTGTTTTAAAATGTTTTAAAATGATAACATTAATTATTGATGTGCAGCTGATCAAAGAGAATTGTAACATTTGTTTTAATCCAAGTGTCTTTGCAAAACCTGTTCTGTGGACATGTGTATACACTACATGTTATTATGAAGACATGGCACCTGTCAATCAATTCAGTGAACGGGGAAAACCGCACTTCTACCTCAGGTTACGGTGGGTCTCAAAATCACTGGGACTTTGTTCCTATTTGACATCAGGAAATTTAAAAAAGGGACTTGTTGGGTTTATTTGACTCCAATTTGACAGTGACCATTCATTAATTCTCTATCGATGCATCATAGGATAGCATAGCGTCTATGTGCACTTTAGAATCTTGCCAGAAGTAGTTGGTCGTTTTTTTAAATTCTATGAATTCGGACATACTACTCGGTAGGACTGTCGTGATACCATTAATAAATCTTAAAATACTATACCAGCTGAAGTATCACGATACCAAGTAGTATTGTAATACTGTCATTCATAACTCAAATTATAAAGAAAATTGACAGAAGTACTACATTTTATGTTATAATAGGCCAACTTGAATTTAATTCATAATTCGCTTAAGGCCAAAAAGTATTATTTGCTTCTCACTTCACCTAAAATTCATTTATTTTGTATTTGTATTGTATTTTGTAGATAACTGACCAACAAACAATACATTTAAATAAAGATACAAATTACACCGAATTAATTTTGATACAAAAGAGCATGTTTTTCAACAAAATTAGCCTTTATGAAGTCGTCAAAAATTGTTTCAATGTTTCCTGTTCCTATTTTGGGTTTTCCATCAATTTTTTTTCAATCTTATCAAATAACAATCCAAAGCAATTGAAAATTTCACTTTGTGAGTCATTATTTTAAAGAGATTGCCACATTTGTTCTAGCTACTAAATCATACTGACAGAAACAGAAATGAACCGATTCAGATGTGCGTTCGAACTGAAGCATTAGAAAACGTGCAATAGATTACCATAAAAGGCACAAATTTGACAGTTTTGCAACCTTAAAGGGCTCCACAGACTATTAAAACACAATGGCTTATTGTTGCACAAACGTGTGAGCATTTTAGTGACTTTTCCACATGCAGCATTATCTATTGTAAATAAACCATTAATGTTGATACTACCGTTTGCAAACTACAGTGGCACCGCCAGTCTTTAGAGCCATAGAATCGCGATACTACCATAGTACTGCTAAACTGTGCAACCCTTCTATTCAGCTCACATACTGTTTTTAGCGTTCTTTATAGTATGAAAGTGTACAATTTTGGATGCAGCTTATGAGTCAAACTGATTTGAGGTTGAATCACTGACTCAGTGATTCAGTTGAAGCAGCTCACTGGAACAACTTAAAATATGGGTCAAACAAACCTATCAAATGACTTCAAAAGCCTTGGAATACTCCACAAAGGCTCATATTAATGACTTTTATGAAACATTTATAATGTTTTTACATCCTGGCTGTTGAAAGCCTCAATTCTCCCATTCTCCAAAATCGTACGGACAAATGCAGAACGACCAGTACATTCCCGCAAAAATTCACGGGTTTGGAACGGGATGGGAATGAGTAATACTGACGGAGTTTTGGGGTGGAATCTTCTTTGAAGTTGACTGTAAATCTTCTGGATCTGTCTGCAGTTTTCGGTGCTGCCAGACCAGCTCAGTAGATCTCTTCTCTGACCGCCGTTATGCTGATGATGCTCAACTCCACCAAACATACTGGCTGTTTTCATGCTCTCAGCAAACTAAACCTGATATCTACTTTTCATCTCATGGCCAATCCCAAGCACTGATATTATTCTACTATTGCTTAGCTCAGTAATAATCATCAGTGTGGATTAATTCCAACTAGAAGTGAGGCCAGGTGTAAAATACTAGGCAAGGCAAGTTTATTTACATGGCACATTTCATTCACAATGGCAATTCAAAGGGATACAGAAACAGGAATAAAAGAAACAAGAAAATAAAAACAAATAATAAAAAATGATTAAAAACAGATTCAAATGTGTTAAGACTGAATTTAAAGGAATGAAAAAGACATAGTGTGATCTGTGGGACTTTTTGTTTTTAACGTGCCTAATGTTGGTACTCATCTGATCATTTCTGGAAGCTTGGGTTGGGTTGGGTATTTGAGGGGGGGGGGGGGGGGGGGGGGGGCTTGGGTTGGTAATCTGTAAAGTATTGAGGTCCTAGGCCATTTAGTGATTTATAGACGATAATACTTTAAATTCTATTCTGAGGCGGCACGGTGGCACAGTGAGTGGCACGCCTCACAGCAAGAAGGTCACTGGTTCAAGCCCCGGCTGGGTCCGTTGCCATTTCTGTGTGGAGTTTGCATGTTCTCCCTGTGTTGATGTGGGTTTCTTCCGGGTGCTCCAGTTTCCCCCACAGTCCAAAGACATGCACTATAGGTGAATTGAATAAGGTAATTGGCCGTAGTGTATGTGTGTGAACGCAAGAGAGTGTGAAAACCGCTTAAATGAATCATGTGAAAATTACAAAAAAAAAACTTTGTGATAGATGAAGATTTTAATATTCAATTCAGTTCACCTTTATTTGTATAACGCTTTTACAGTGTGGATTGTGTCAAAGCAGCTTCACATAGAAGATCATAGTAAATTGAAATAGAGTAGTTCAGTTTTCAGAGTTTAAGTTCAGTTCAGTGTGGTTTAATAATCACTACTGAGAGTCCAAACACTGAAGAGCAAATCCATCGATGCACAGCTCTACAGATCCCGAACCATGCAAGCTAGATGCGACAGCGGCGAGGAAAAAACATCACCAATTGGCGAAAGTGAAGACTTAAAAAACCTTGAGAGAAACCAGACTCAGTTGGGCACGATAATTTCTCCTATGGCCAAACGTCTTGTGCAGAGCTGCAGTCTAGGCGCTGGAGAAGCTGGACATCAGCGAGACTCGTCTGTCCCCGCAGCGTCACAGGAATCAGACTCATGCTCTCCACTCCTCCATGACCACCACAGCAGCTGCTCAGGATACGGAATGGTCCAGGATTATGGAAACCTGGGATCATCTCGTTGCTGGTCTTGGACCAAATCAGTGGCGCTGCATAGTCTCTGAGGGCCCCGGGATCAGAATCCCCAGGTGGAAATGGAGAATAAAGAGAATAATTAGCATAGCTGCTTAGTGTATATAACGAGATGCAAAACCTGTGTGGGGCACATTCATGTATCATACCGCTAAGTGATGCATTGAGTGTATGCTTTACTAAACAGATAGGTCTTTAATCTAGTTTTGAATATGGAGAGTGTGTCTGAAACTTGGAAATTATCAGGAAGGCTATTCCAGAGTTTAGGAGCCAAAATTGAGAAGGCTCGACCTCCTTTACTCGACTTTGCTATACTAGGTACTACCAGAAGCCCGAGCTTTTGAGATCTTAAAGAGCGGGTTGGATTGTAGCGAGACAAAAGCTTGGTTAGATAAACAGCAGCTAGATTATTTAAAGCTTTATATGTAAGAAACAATATTTTAAATTCAGTACGAAACTTAAAAGGCAGCCAGTGTAGGGAGGAAAAAAATTGGGGTGATATGATCATATTTTCTAGACCTGGTAAGAACTCTGGCAGCTGCATTTTGTACTAGCTGAAGTTTTTTTAATAGAGGATGCTGGGCAGCCAGCAAACAGTGCATTACAGTTGTCCAGCCTAGAAGTCATAAAAGCATGGACTAGCTTTTCTGCATCTGAGATGGATAGTATACTTCGTAACTTAGCAATATTTCTCAGATGAAAGAAGGCACGCCTCCTTTTTAAAATCGTAAAATTTCGTACGACTGAACTCGTATGAATTAGCCACTAAACTGACAAAACGTAAAATACTTAGGTTTTCTCGTAAGATCAGACTGGAATAGCCAACACAATCTCACGGCAATTCGTAACTTTTTGATTTAGTGGCTAATTCGTATGAATTCGTACGATCTAATTCGTACAATTTAGTACGATTTGCTCATCCCCCAATGACGGTTGGGTTAGGGGTGGGGTTAGGTGCCACGCCTCCTTTTTAAAATCGTACAATTTTGTACGACTGAACTCGTACGAATTAGCCACTAAACTGACAAAACGTAAAATACTTCTCGTGAGATCAGGCTGGAATAGCCAACACAATCGCAATTCTTAACTTTTTGATTAAGTGGCTAATTCGTATGAATTCGTACGATCTAATTCGTACAATTTTGTACGATTTGCTTATCCCCAATGATGGTTGGGGTTAAGTGCCACGCTCCTTTTCAAATTCTTACAATTTCATACGACTTAACTGAATTAGCCACTAAACTGACAAAACGTAAAATACGTACGTTTTTCTCGTGAGATCTAGGCTGGAATAGCGCATGTAAAATGCAGTTGAACGTACTCTGATCCTACAAAAATATTACTCAAGTACTAAACACAGGACTGACCGAAGATTTTAATCTGCCCTTCTGACACCTCCACACTGATGCATCATGGGAGCCTTGTCTTGTATGTGTCCTTGGGGAAGCGTTTTAAAGCTCAATGCTCTTTGCCTGACAGCTCTGTTTTCCCAATCTGACCTCATAAATTTCTCTTATCCAATCTGAGCAGCGAAGGGCTTTTCAAGAAGGCAGTAACTAAACAAAGCATTTTTAAAACAAAACGAAAATGACAGGGGTGTTGCAGATTTGTTTGTCGCATGCCAGAGCAGAGACAATGAGCTATTCATAAAGACCAGATAAAAGAGGAATCAAAGGAGACTTTAATCTGGGCGAACCATCAGGCCGCGGTCAATATTAACCTGATTTATTAAAGCATATCTTTCAGTTGGAATGACATTTTGCTGGAATGGATTTACTGCATATGTACAGGCCAGTGAAAAGTGAGTCCCCTGATGCCTTGTAGAAGAAAATGTTTAACTTCAGATGGTCATTTTTGTTGTTAGCCTTTGGTATAGGGATGTTTTTTTGTATTGAAAGTGACTTGCAGTTCACTAATGGAAGCATGGTCATATGGCGATGATGGAAAAATCATAATTAGCCAAAGTGCGTCATGATCTCACATGATCATATCTGTTTACTTGTTGTAATTCCAGTTTTAATCCTAATTTACTAAGCAGCCAGTGAGCAGTCTGCTTTATCATTTATACTTATATTCTGCATGTAGTGAGTTTACCCATAGTAGCCCAGTGGGCAGCAGTGTTTGCTAACAAAAGGGGCCCAAGATTGTCCTGGATGTTTACAGTTAAAAATTTCAATTTACATTCATGTATTTAGTTATTGATTTGATCCAATGTGACATACAAAAGCAATTCAAGAGTTCCCACTTAGATATGCTTGGCGTATAAGCAGGTTTGGGCATGCCTGTCCCGGGAGAGAACCCTGAGCTCGGAGATATTTGAGCCCAGGGCCCCGCCCGTCGATAAGCATATCAGGAGATCCGAGATCAGGTAGGTCTCGAGAGCTCCCCCTTTAGAAAAGGGAGGAAAAGGAGGAGATGGGGTGGAAGGGGGGATTCTTCCTAACGAAGATTAGGAAACAGTAGGTAGAAAATGATCCATTTATAGTAGGCTAGGATCACTCTGATTGGATTATTACTGATTACAGATGAGTGGCCAGACGTGCTCAATCATATCACGTGCTCCTCTCGAAATTAGGTTTATGAAAACTTCACTTTGTGAACTAACAAATTTCTAATTTGCAGGTTTTCTAGAAAAATACATAGCGAGTTTGTTGAAATGTGATGGACTCATCAGTTCCTCCAACATAAATATCCATAGGTTGTTCTTACTTTTCTGATATACAGCCCATAAGAGCATTAACTAAAATAGTGCTCTTGACCAGGGGTTCTCAACCTTTTTCAAGTCGGGGGCCCACTTCTTTTCTCCGATCAAGGCCCACCTGTCTAAATGTTTGTATGAATGCTCATTAAAACCTTTATATACAGTTGAAAGTAAGATATAATAGCCCCCCTTTGATTTTTTTATAATATTTTTTCAAATTATCTTATTTGATTTATTTCGGCTAGAATAAAAGCAGTTTTAAACAGTTTACATTTTGTTTAAGGTCAAATGATTAAGCCCCTTTAAGCTATATTTTTTTTGATAGTCTACAGAACAAACTATCGTTATACAATAACTTGCCTATTTACCCTAATTTGCCTAGTTAACCTAATTAACCTAGTAAAGCCTTTAAATGTCCACTTTAAGCCTGTATAGACGTATCTTGAAAAATATCTAGTAAAATATATATATATATATATATATTATATATATATTATATATATATATATATATATATATATATATATATATATATATATATCCTGATCCTTGAGATATTTGTGTTAGTTAATGAACTGTACAGACAATAACATGATATTCCCAAAGTCAGCAAACCAGTCCTACACTGTAAAAAACAAAACATAAATCTGTAATATTCAATTCACTTCACCTTTATTTGTATAGCGCTTATACAATGTAGATTGTGTCAAAGCAGCTTCACATAAAAGGTCATAGTAAATTGGAACAGTGTAGTTCAGTTTGTAGTGTTTAAGTTCAGTTCAGTTTAGCTCAGTTCAGTGTGGTTTAATAATCACTACTGAGAGTCCAAACACTGAAGAGCAATCCAACGATGCGCAGCTCTATAGATCCCGAAACATGCAAGCCAGAGGCGACAGCGGAGAGGGAAAAAAACTTCACTAATTGGTGAAAAGTGAAGAAAAAAAACCTTGAGAGAAACCAGGCTCAGTTGGGCACGACCATTTTAATTTCTCCGCTGGCCAAACGTCTGCTGCAGTCTCAGCGGCGGAGGCTGGAAGCTGGCCTCAACCGAAGACTCGTCTGTCTCTGGAGCGTCACAGGAATCAGTCTCATGTTCTACCACTCCTCCATGACCACCACAGTAGCTGCTCAGGATACGGCCGGGTCCAGGATATGGAAACCTTGGGATCATCTCGTCGTTGTTCTTGGATCGAATCAGTGACTCTGCATAGTCTGAGGGCCTCGGGAAGAGTATCCCCAGGTGGAAATGGAGAATAAAGAGAATAATTAGCGTAGCTGCTGTTCATAGTGTATATAACAAGATGCAGAACCTGTGTGGAAGCCCGCTAAGTGGTGCACTGAGTGTATGCTTTACTAACAGATAGGTCTTTAATCTAGTTTTGAATTGGGAGAGTGTTTACAATCAAAAACCGCCAGCTGTGGTTGCCAGAATTTCACTTTTAAAGTAAAAACCATAAAATAAATTTCAATATTTTATGGCAGACTACCATATTTCTTTTTTTTAGTTACACTAATATTTTGAAGTGCTAACATTTACACATCTGACCTTTGTTAAAGCAACAAAAACACAACCATAAGCATGTGGTGATGAGAAAGTCATAATAAATAAATGCTTATCACATAACTGTTCCACATTCTACACTCAAGATGTATCATAAAACACTAGAGTACATTGATGAGAAAAGCATTAAAAAGAACAATAATATTGTCAACAATACAACACAAAAGTGTTATTCAGGGAATTCTGGGAGAATCAATTATGGTTATTCACTATATACAGAATATTAAGGAAACTTAATGTTACCAAGTTACATACTTTTAGTAGCATTTTTACTTTTTTTACTGTTGAAACAACAGTGCCGACACTCGTCAATGAAGCTAGAGGGCACTGTTTGAAGAAAGTCACTCGTACAGATTTACGTAAATGAGTAAACTGCTGTTTTTATTAGGTGAACAAACATAAGGGGCTCTATTTTAGCAAGCAATGCACATGGTCTGAAACGCATGGCTTACTTAGTGCATGTCCTAATCCTTTTGCTATTTTGAAGACTGGAAAAATAGTCTGTGTACCAGGCGCATAATCTGAAAAAGGTTGTGTGTTTTCTCTTAATGAATTATGGGTGTGTTTTGGGCATAATGTGCATTAAACCATCAGAGACTCATCTCCCATTCACTTTAATTCAATTCAAGTGCATTTCTATAGCGCTTTTACAATGTAGATTGTGTCAAAGCAGCTTAACACAGACCTTCTAGTAAACTGAAAGTGTGTCAGTCCAGTTTTCAGAGGTGAAGTTCAGTTTAGCTCAGTTCAGCGTGGTTTATTTTCACTGCTGAAAGTCCAAACACTGAAGAGCAAATCCATCAATGCGCAGCTCTACAAAGTCTCAAACCAAGCAAGGCAGTAGTGACAGTGGTGAGGAACAAACGTCACCAATTGACAAAAATGAAACAGAAAACACTCAAAGAAAACCAGGCTCAATTGGGCACGACCAGTTCTCCCCTGTCCAAACTTCTGGAGCAGATCTGCAGTGAAGCCACTGGAGGCAGGAGAATGCTGGATGTCCATCGTGGAGAACTGCAGCGTGTGATTAGGTCACCGACAATTGTACAAGCTGGCGGACTGAGTCTCTTCCATTGGAGCCTCTTTCTTTTGAACCTCGTTTCGGGAAACTTTGGTAGCCGCCTCCACCGAAGACATCCATTTACTTATTTATTTCCATAATTCCATTTGTTTAGCATAAAGATTTGTTTTAAAACTATTTCAAAATTTTGTAGCATTTCCAGCAAAACGATAACAACAAAGTGGTCATGCATATGTCTCGATAGGTGGACAAGTTCAAATAAGAATGATAAAAACAAATATAAACATGGACATTATAAATACTACTGCTAATAATAGCATTAAACAATGTAACTTGTCATGAATAAACTGCTATGACAGAGCTGGCGTTCCTGGTGCCTCATTGTGCTGGGTATATTATTGGGCCCTCTGTGTCCATGATGTAGTCTAAGACTTCAAGATGACTATTTTTACTAAGCATTTAACCAATGAGGAGAATCACAAGGAGCAGATGTCCCTATCAAATACTATGAGAAATAATGGTTTAAGGGGGTCACTGATGTCAGTTAGAGGGGAATGGGGTGCTTTGAGTCATTATTATGGCCTGCAGGAACAATGAATGAGCTTTTGAAGCACTTTAATCAGCGCAAGAGCTCCAGAGACTGACTGGAAACGTCTGTGACCCAGTGCTTGAGGGAGTATGGGATTTCACAGTCTGATCCGGACGCTTTGCTGTTCTCAGACACCTGAACAGTGTGTTGTAGGTCTGTTCGGGAGGATTTAAGGACTGTGATCCTGGAAAGAGCAGTGAATGTGAGTAAATGGAATGAGTTGATGGAGGTGTTGAGTCTGATCCACTGACTGTGAAATGACAGCTGTAAAATTATAGGTGTTGGTCAGCTGTTTATGTATGTTATGTCATACAGCTAATATTTGTATGCGAAGACAAGGGGAGGGAGGATGGTGGGGGACTGTAGCAAAGTTGAGGACTAGGAGAGGAGATACTGTGTTTATTTTTCTCAACAAATCTTCTGACCACTCTATAATTTTCTTAACCACGTCCCTGGAGACCACCAACTCTGCACATTTGTCCATGGCTGCGCCCGAAATCGCTACTACTCAGTAGGTACTGCATTTGAATTGAAGCGTACTAATCGGCTGTTAGAAGTATGTTCTATACAGTATGAATGGGAGAAGTATGATGGAATTCGGAAGTACTACATCCACCATTTTGTCATTGTCACATGACTACTACCTGGGTCAGTTGCATCACTTCACTCCCATTCATGAATTCTCTCACGGGCATCATGGGATAGCGCAGCATGCAGTGATGCGCACTTCAGAATCTCGCCGCAGGAAGTAGTCATTCGGGTACTTCTCGCATACAGATTTTTGAATTCTATGAATTCAGACATACTACTCGGCTCGCATACTGATTTTAGCGTACTGTATAGTATGGAAGTATGCGATTTCAGACGCAGCCCTGTCTCCTCAACCAAACACATCTGATTCATATCATCACTCATTAGCAAGACTGAAAGACTGGCGTAACAAATAAAGGAGACATCCAAAACATGAAGTGGTGGTGGGCCTCCAGGAACGTGGTTGAGAAACACTGCTCTAGTGTATTATACAATACAGGCTCATTCTGAAAACGTAGCTCTATACAATTCTGGAGATTGTGAATTATGTTGCCAGAACAAGGCGTGGCTGCATTTCGTTTTTAAAACGAACGCTACGGGGCGGTATGACACCATTTCTTTTCATGCTTATCTCTGTCTGGACGGCTTTTCCAATGTTACCAGATTGTCCAGTGGCTTGCCATGTACGTCGAAGTATTTGAGACGCAGATCAGAGTTGACTGTGACGACGGGTTTTGAGTCTGGTGAAGAATGGTTCCAGAAAGCAGGTAGGACAAAAACAAAAGGCATAAAATAAAACAAACAAGTAAATAACAGAGTGAGAATGTGGTCAAATCTGAAAATGTGGTAAAAATCAGGCGGCCGCAAGGGCTTTTCTTTTTCTGGATTGCTTTTGAAAACACTGTCGGTAGGGTTTAGAAGAGTGGGTGTGCGCTGGTCAATTGGTGCTATTGAAAACCCGATCGATTGGGTTTAGGGAAGGGGCTGGGTGGGTGTATAGATCAGTCAGTTGACAGCGGCGTCTGGTGGATTATTGTGAGATAGCAGGTATGAATGGCACTCGCTAGTGAAATTTGAGATCTGAAAAAGTGTACATAGCGGCCTCTGGCGAATTCGCAAAAATAAAAACTGCAAAAAAGGTAGCTCCTAGTGTCAGGATTCTGCCACTTCAGGTTTATAATTCCTATCATGCTTTGTGCGTTATTTATTACCCCACAAGGGTTTTGATCTCTTAGTTACATTAAGATAGAGAAAATGACAAAAAAGACAAGGTCAATTCAGATCTACACTGGAAGTAAGAATTTTTTTGCAAATAATACTTAAATAGTCACGCATCCAAAATTATGTTTTTTTAACTTGACACATGCTGAGCATGAGAGTTTCACTCTTTAACAGTGTAAAGCTGCGGTCACACTGGACTTTTCTTCCCATAGACTTCCATTCATACGCACGTGAATGCATCAGACTGGAAATGCAAGGTCATGCGTCATGTTTTGCAGGTCGCTGCGGTACAAAGTTCAAGCTTGGTGAACTCTGACCTGCAAATCGCATCACTGCGTGAGACCAATCGAGGATCAAAACACAACCTCTCTGGACAGAAATTTAAAACATGGAGCAATCGGTTGCTTTTTAAAATGTCTAATTATCTTGTTTAATCCCGCCTCTTTTCGTAATTTCGCAAGCTTAAACTCTAGTGTGACCGCAGCTTTGCACGAAACAGCATTAGACTACCCCTTTAAGATCATTGTGGCTGTGTTGTGGTCATCAGATAATGATCATCACTCCAAACGCAGAAGCAGATGCTCAGTCTTGATTGAAGATTATAAAAACAAATCAGTAGATTAACTTGCATGGATTAATTATTCATCTAAAGAAGTACAATGTACGCCAGCAAAATAAACAGTGTACATTTGATTTTACACTGACTTTACATTTGCATCCAGTGAACTATCAAGATTTCCCTGGAGATTTTTTGACTGTACATTTTTGGGATTCCCAGTGATGGGTCGCGGCTGGAAGGGCATCCGCTGTGTAAAAACATATGCTGGAGGAGTTGGCGGTTCATTCCACTGTGGCAACTCTGGATTAATAAAGGGACTAAGCCGAAAAGAGAATGAATGAATGAACATTTTTGGGAATATTAATTTATATTTAACAAAAATATTTACTGGATTACACTTTTCCTTCACAGTTGTGTGTCTACTTAGGCTAGAGGATGTTGTAGAAACCCCAGATAAAGCAAACCGGAGACGATGTGCCAAACTGTTTGTCACACAGATGGGAAGGGTTTAGCTTTGAGCAGATCTCATGTCACTGCAATGCTCTGAGACTGAAGCTCAAAAAAGTGAATTCAATGTGAAAAGCCTCTCTAGAAGCAGATTCTGCAGCTTATATCTATGATGTCTCAATAATCTGTGCTCACTGTTAGAAGTCATCCATTATGATCCATTTAGAGGGTAGTATAAAGCAAGCGGCACGACTGCTGAAATCACACAGGCTCTTAATTAGCTGTCTTTGTTCAGTTTCACACACACTCACATGTGTAGAGTACTCTGTGTAAACTAAGCATCTGGACTTCATCACCTTTTTAACCCACACACACACCCACTCGCATGCACGCACATGCACAGACACACACTCATTCACGCACATGTACACACACACATAGGGACACTTGCATGCACACAACCATAATACAGACACACACACACACACACACATGTATGCACACAAACAGACACACACATGCATGCACACACACTCAGACATGCATGCGCACACAGACACACATGCATGCACACACGTGTTTGCACACAGATGCATGCACACACACACACACACACACACGTGTAGCACACATATAGATGCATGCACGCACACACATAGATGCATGCACACATATGGATGCATGCACATACAGACGCACACACAAACACACACACATATATGCACACACACGGATGCATGCACACAAATAGACATGTATGCACACACAGGGATCTACACATACACAAGCACGTGCACACACACACACACATGTATGCACACACATGTACACACACACATATTTGCACAAATACAGACATGCTCACACACAGACACAATATACATACACATGCACAGAGACACCCATGCATGCTCACAAAAAACACACATACACACACGCACACAAACACATGCACACAGACTCAGACACAGACGATGCACTCACAAGCATACATAGACACACACACATACATAGACACACACAGCAGTGATAGCATGTGAGCTCAACACTTTTAACACTTTATTAACATGTGGGTCAAATAGACTCCAGAAGTGGTCCACTGGTCAACAGCAGCTGTGTGTGTGTGCGCGCGCATTCATCAATGTGTGTACCAACACAAGCACGCTGGTCAACACCACTGTTTGTGCAGCCTCATGGACAGCTGAGGCCTGGAGTCAGGATGTTAAGCTACGTCCGCTATCTCCACATAGCCATTTAGTTGTGCTGTTGGCCAGTTGTTAATGCACGATTGCTGATACAATCCAACAGACATTCTCTGGTGCAGAGCATTTAAAGGGCTCCGATTTTGTCTCCAGAATGTGTCTGTGAAGATTAACTCAAAATACTCATCAGATCATTTACTATACCCTGCTGAAAATGTCAATTTTGGGGTCGGAGGACAGTGTAGCTGTTTGTGCCAGTGCCTTTAATTGTGCGTGTGGCCGGCTGACCAAAATCACCCCAGGAGCACACAGAGAACTCAAGAGGTCACAAAAGACCTAACAACACGTCCAGAGAACTGCAGGCCTCACTTTCCTCAATTAAGGTGGGTGTTCATGACTCCAACATAAGAGTCATGAGACACTCAAGAACAAAAGGCTTGTCTCAGTTTTTCCAGAAAACATCTTGATGATCCCCAAGACTTTTGGGAAGATACTCTGATGTGGACCGACGAAACAAATTCTGATGTGGACCGACAAAACTAAATTTGAACTTGTTCTGAAGGTGTGTGCCTCATTGTGTGTGGCATAAAAAAAGTTATTAAAAAATAAAATTTGGAAAAGAACACCATACCAACACTATAATGTCTTGGTGGTAGTGTGATGGTCTGGGGCTGTTTTGCTTTTAGGACCTGAAATAATTGGTGTGATAAATAGCACCATAAATTCTGCTGTGTACCAAAATACATCGAAGGAGAACGCCGGCCATCTGTAAGTGACCTCAAGCTGAAGGGAACTTGGGTTCTGTAGCAGGACAATGATGCAAAGCATACCAGCAAGTCCACTTACGAATGGCTGGGGACTATTTTGGAGTGGCTAATCAAGTCCAAACTGAATCCAATTGAGATTCTCTCTGCGTCTCAAGCCACCGATGTACATTGCAAGCCAAACTGGTAACAGTGGGAAAGCCGTCCATATGGATGTAAGCGGTCATCTGGTAAGTGTGAAAAGAAACGGCGTCATGCTGTCTCGTAGCGTTCCTTTTAAAGACAAAATGCAGCCATACGTACCTCTGGCTACATAATTCACGATCTCCAGAAATGTGTATATAGGGCTACGTTTTCCGTTTAACAATTGAAAAACTTTCATTGCATCCGGAAAGTATTATAGCACTTCACTTTTTTATGTCACATGTACAAAGGTATTCACAGCATTTGCCGTGAGGCTCAAAATTGAGCTCAGGTTTATTCTATTTCCACTGATCATTCTTGAGATGTTTCAGCAGCTTAATTGAAGTTCACCTGTGGTAAATTCGTTTATTGGACATGATTTGAAAAGGAAAACACCTGTCTATATAAGGTCCCAGGGTTGACAGTGCATGTCAAAGCACAAACCAAGCATGAAGACAAAGGAATTGTCTGTAGACCTCAGAGACAGGGTTGCCTCAAGGCACAAGGCTGGGGAAGGTTACAGAAGTATTTCTGCTGCCCTGAAAGTTCCAATGGCAAAGTGGCCTCCATCATGTGTAAGTGGAAGATGATTGGAACCACCAAAACTCTTCCTAGAGCTGGCGGCCATCTAAGCTGAGTGATCGGGGAGAAGGGCCTTAGTCAGGGAGGTCACTGATGGTCACTCTGTCTGAGCTCCAACGTTCTTTTGTGGAGAGAGTAGAACCTTACAGAAGGACAACCATCTGTGCAGCAATCCCCAATCAGGCTGTATGTTAGAGTGGCCAGACGGAAGCACTCCCCGCATGGAATTTGCCAAAAGGCATCTGAAGGACTCTCAGACCATAAGAAACAAAATTCTTGGTCTGAGGAGACTAAAATTGAACTCTTTGACTAAATACCAGGCATTACGCATGGAGAAAACCAGGCACCGCTCATCACCAGGCTAATACCGTCCCTATAGTGAAGCATGGTGGTGGCAGGATGTTGTGGATGTTTTTCAGCAGCAGGAATGGAAGACTAGTCAGGATAGCGGGAATGATGAATTCAGCAATGTACAGAGACATCCTGGATGAAAACCTGCTTCAGAGTGCTCTTGACCTCAGACTGGGGTGACGGTCATCTTCCAGTAGGGCAAGACCCAAAGCACACCGCCAAATATCAAGGAGTGGATTCACAACAACTCTGTGAATGTCCTTGAGTGGCCCAGTCAGAGCCCAGACCTAAATCCTATTAAACATCTCGGAGAGATCTGAAAATGGCAGTCCACCATCGCTTCACATCAACCTGACAGAGTTGAGAGGTACTGCAAGAGGAACGGGCAAAAATCCCAAAGACAGGGAACAAATGCTATGAATACTTTCCAGATACACTGTAAATGTTTAGGTAATGTTACATTTTGAGGGGATTATATCTTTAAGATTTAAAATACACTATAAGTGCATATTCAGTATTATTAAGCACATTTTGTTAACACTTTACAATACAGGACTCATAGTTAACATATTTACTAACATGAACAACCAATGAACTCCACATTTATTACTGTATTATTGTCTTTGTTAACAATAGTAAATAGATATACTGTTGTTCATTGTTAGTTTTGGATTGGATAATATGAATTTTAATAATGCATTAATCATTAACTATGATTAATAAATGCTGTACAAATAGTGGTACAATATTAGCTATACTAATGAAAACCTTATTGTAAAGTGTGACACATGTTTTCCCACAACGAATCCCCAAATATCCCACTGTTGTTATATTAAGAGATCTCTTTAGTGTCTTTATTTACTATAGGCTGTCAGGTAATAGAAATGCACACCAACTGAATACAGGGAATGAGGGTTTCGTCCAGTGTCTGCTTAAGATCAAGGTGTCAGACGAGCAAATAAAGCTGTCCAGATGATCATCCACAGAGAGATGCAGTCCAGCTGTGAGAAACTCTACTCTTTACCTTACACTATATACACTTCCCAAAGCATCCAAACATTCCTTATCTGAGTGAGAAAGTAAGTTACACGTCTTCTGTCTTTACAGCTGTATTGTCTAGCAACTCTGTCCACACACACACACATTGCAGACTCTAAGGTATTTATGGGTTCACACTGATAAATCTCACTACAGGCAGTGACTTTTTTTTTGGTACTGTCACCTTCATATATGAATCTCCTGCTAATCCAGATGGCAACTTCAAATATTGTGTTTTATGGTGGCCAAGAGAGCTCAAAGTGCTGTAACTGAAAAAAAAAAAAACACTGGCACATTATTCACCTTATTCTCTGCGTACGAGTGGGTGCAGCCATTTGAATCATTTTGGCTCGAAACTTCCGGTCTCATTAGCCGCGTTTCCATTATCGCGCCTAAAGCGAGCGAGCCAGGGCGAGCAAAGGCCAGTCGCGTTTCCACTATCACTTCCGGGGCGTAATCGGGCCAAAGCGGGGCTTCCTTGGGGCCAGCGTCCGGCCTTTTTTGGCCCGCCGAATACCTTGGGCCAAGGAGGGCCAACTGTGGCTTTGGGGCGGGGTTACGTACAAAGGCGGAGTTTTCCTGTCAGGTAAAGAGGAGACAAGATGCTTTCTTCCCTTACATTTGTTTTGCTATCGCGCTTGATCAACTCACTAAAAAGAAGAAAAAATGGATAGCAGACAGTACTGGTCAGTTGAGGACACCAGGGCTCTTCTGAACATTTGGGCCGAGGAAAATGTTCAGAGGCAAATAGACGGCGTTTGCAGAAATGAGGACGTTATCAAGTACGTGTGTGTTTGTGGTTATAATTTGAGTTTTTTGTTCCCGCTGAAGTGGGCGGTTGTGTGACGGGACGTTCTGGGGCGGTGTTTGCGTGACGCGCTGCGAGCAACTAGCCCGACAGTGGAAACGCGACATGATTTCGGCCTCATTTCTCAACCTCCCGGGCTATTGGCCCGGCCTGGCCCGATTAAAGCCCTGGCTCGCACTGGCCCGATAGTGGAAATGCGGCTATTCACTTCCATTCATTTTTAAACGTTAAAAAAGCTTGTTTTGCTGCTTGGTGTTGCAAACTGATAGCTTAAAAGAGCTTAAAAGCTTAAAAAAAATTGAAATTACTTGTTTTTTTTTTGTTGCTTTGGCAAAAATCAGTAAAAATGTCTGTACAACTACATTTAACGTTCACTTAACATAAATCAAAATTTTTCTTCATTAAGTTTAAAAAATTGTGAGCAAAACTTTGCGAGTTCACCAAAATAAAGCTTCTGCCAGCTTATTTCTTTAAGTTAAGTTATTCTGATGCTGTGTTCACACCAGGCACGGTACGCGCAGATAAATCGCGCTATTCGCATGTAAATAGACGTGTGAACATTTTGAGTTTACTCGTTTCATTCGCGCGTCAAATTCATTTTCCAATAGACGGGGCTTCATCATGGGCGGGGCTTCTGTCTACCAGGTGACTTTAGCTTCGTTAATGGTTAACATAGATTTTATGATAGAATAGCTGTGTTTATGTGCTTTAGGAAAGCTGAAAACAGCATATATTTGTTTGGAGCTGTGTCTGAGTCCCCTAGATCCATTCAGACCTGCACCCAGCTCTGTGAGTTCATCAACCCCTCCAGAAGCTATACCTGGATGATGGAAGCTTTCAGCGGTGCTTCTGATTGAGCCGATCCCAGTTTGATGACCTGTCGGTGTCAGGAGGAGGATTTTCCCCCTGGACACCAACAACAGGCGCTACGTCATAATCACGCCCCCACAAGAGCAAGCTCCTGAATGGGGCTTTATTCGCGTGAATGGTGTCATTCGCGGCGGCTCATTTGTGCGTTTCGCACCGCAGGATGTCTATTTACATCTCTTCACTGACTTAACATGTAAATCACTTGCGCTTGACACGTCTTCCGCATCTGGTGTGAACGCAGCATAAGCCCTATTCCCTATTTATTTGAAAAAATATGTGAATTTAATGAATTTTCATCTCACATTTACCTAATTCGTGCTACAAAAAGAAACGATTAGCACATGTGAACTGTTAATTTGTATTTACTGTTATGTATGTATGTATATATATATATATATATATATATATATATATATTATATATATATATATAGAAGTTTTTTTCCTAAGAAAATTTAATTGAATACTCAAATGCCTAAAAAATATAATAAAAATCGAACTTTTTAAAACAACTACTCAAATGATAAATCAAACGCTCAAACATATAAAATAAATTAATAATCATAATAATAAATCAAAATGCATTCTCAAATGATTAATCAAATGTATCTGACATTTAATTTTTATAAACAACCCAGTAAAATCATGTATATACATATATATATATATATATATATATATATATATATATATATATACATATATATAATAAAAATATATTATATTTATTATTATTTTGTGCAATATATTCTGACTTCGTTAACAATTAATGAAGTATTGCTAATTTTTTCATACCTTTAAATTCTATTTAGTTGAGGATATTAAATTAATTTAGCTATCTAAACGCATCTTTACACACGCAAAGGCAGCACAGAAACCAAACTGGAAGCAGCTTACATTTTCAAAAACTTTCATTTACACAAACCTTAACTCTAATTGTTATACAAACCGTTTAATGTAAACTGTTTAACAGATTGAATACATGCAGAAAGATAATCAGGGTCATTTTTAGCCCGTTTTCACCCTTCTAAAAGTCAAAGTAATGGTCCTGATTATCTACCCAACTATCTTAGTGGTTGTAAAGATTTTCAGTCACGCATTATTTTAATTCACACTATTAACACACCGTTAACTAAGACTTTAGCTCTACAAACACAAACTTAGTATTTGGTTTTAGGTGTTGGGTAGGAGTAGGAATGTAAAAAGATCCTACTTGATAACAGGTAATATCTTAACAACAGACAAGTAATAAAACAGTAGTAAATGGTGTAGTAAACTAAAGTGGTACCAGATTATCTAATTTGAGTTTCCTATAATATGAGGTGTGACTGAATCTGGTGCTTCATATTGAATGTTTACGATCAGAAATCCTGATATACAGAGGCAAGTTTCAGTTTATATAAAGCACTTTTGCCTCACAGCAAGACAGTTGCTGGTTCGAGTCCTGGCTGGGACTGTTGACGTTCCTGTGTGGAGTTTGCATGCACTCCCCGTGTTGCCGTGGGTTTTCTCCCGGTGCTCCAGTTTCCTGCACAGTCCAAACACATGCACTATAGGTGAATTGGATAAAGAAAATTGGCTGAAGTGTGTGTGTGTGTGTGTGTTGGGTGAGAGAGAGAGAGAATGTGGGTGGTTCCCAGTATGGGCACCCACTGCGTAAAACATATGGCAGAATAGTTGGCGGTTCATTCCACTGTGGCAACCCCAGATGAATAAGGGACTAAGTCAAGGGAAAATGAATTGATGAATGAATATATAGTTGAAGTCAGAATTATTAGCCACCCATTGAAATATATATATATATTATCATATTTCCCAAATGATGTTTAACAGAGCAAGGAAATTTTCACAGTATGTCTGATAATATTTTTTCTTCTGGAGAAAGTCTTATCTGTTTTATTTCGGCTAGAATTTGTAAATTTTTAAGGTCAATATTATTAGTTAATTATTAGTTTTAAGGTATTATTATTAGTCAGTATTAACCTTTTAGTTTAAAAGGTATTTTAAACATAAAACCACAGCTGCCCAACTCACTACAGAATTAAATGTACTCAACTCCTGTTTCTATCAAATCTGTTGGTCGGAGCTCCACAGGGTGAATATACATGGCCGGGCTGCTAAAGCCAAACCTTTGGCCACACGTGCCAATGCCAAATGTTAGTTTCAATGGTGCCAGCAGCAAAAATCTTGGGCTGTGGACAATGTGAAACGTATTGTTCTGATGAGTCCACTTTCACTGTCTTTCTCACATCCAGGAGAGTTACGGTGTGGAAAAACCCCAAAGAAGCTTATCATCCAGACTGTTGCAGGGAGTAGATCAGTGATGGTTTAGGTTGCAATATTATGGCTCAGAATCCCCCTGGCCAATGTGCAGGACTTGCATCTGTCATTCCCAAGATGAACTGATGCTGTATTGGCCTCAAAAGGAGGCCCTGCACCATAATAATTAATTACTGTGGTCTTTTGGTTTCATTATCCAACCCCTGTAGATAGCAATCAAGTTTAGAAAAACAGATTTATTAAGACTAAGCTATAACCTAACATATATAGATTTAGATTACCAGCCCAAAAAATGGTCAAGAAATCCTAACAGCAGCTCACAGATCCCATCACTAACGTTAATCGTACACAACTGTATATATATATATATATATATATTATATATATATATAATATATATATATATATATATATTAATATTATATAATATATATATATTATATATTTTTTTTTTAAATCTTGATTTAACATGTTATGACTGGATCTGTCAACATGCCCACATTATTAAACCAATATAGTTGTCATGTCTTCACAGACTTTATTTCATTTGATGGGGAGCAGGTCACCATTCGAAGAATTTGGCCTGCGTGTGTACCGTTAAACAGCTTTTGTCATTTCTCTGGTCTCCTTCCAAAGGCGCTCTCAGAAATACCGCTGTTAAAAATGAAGGAGTGTGTCGGGGAGACAAGGGCCTCAGTGCTGTAACCGTATCATTTTCATTAACATTTATCACTCTTTGATTTCTCACTACATCAGTGTGTCATGCATTTTGTGTGTGTGTGTGTTGTGTAGCTACACTCAACACTAAAAAAACACCCAAGTAAAGATTTTTGCTGCTTGTTTATAGTAATATTAAAAATGAGCTGAAACAACACAATACTTAAGATTTTTTGGGGAAAAACGCAATAATTGTATGTTCAATCCACTTAAATTCGTCGATTATAAAAAACTATTCTATTTGCGTTGCGACAACATGAATGAATTGTTCTAACACAAATCAATTAAATTAGCTTAATTGTTTTTACAGATTTAACTGAATTGAACATAAAACAATTAAGGTGTCCCCCAAAAACGTAAGTATTGCGTTGTTTCAACTTATAATCAATAGTAGTTTGAACAAGCGGCAAAAGTTTTTGAGTGTCTACTGTAAAAAAACATTCTGAAAACGTACCCATGTGTACATTTCTGGAGAGTGCCAAATGTGTTCCAGGAGCTACGTTCTTTTGCGGTTTTTGTTTTCGCGAAACCCAGAGGCCAGTGTGTACTAATTTTCAGACCTTAAATTTCTCTCGCGAATTCTATTTGCACCTGCTGTTCTCGCGTAAATCTACCAGAGGCCGCTGCCAACTGAATGACTGACTGATCAACCGATTACCCCACCCACCCCTTCCCTAAACACAACTGATAGTGTTTTCAAAAGCACCAATTGACCAGCGCACGCCCATTTAACTAAACCCAACCACAGTGTTTTGAAAAGCAATCCAGAAAAAGAAAAGCCTTCGCATTTACCACGTTTTCAGATTTTACCACATTCTCACCGTTATTTACTTTTTATTACATTTTTTGGCTTTTGTTTTTGCCTTACCTGCTTTTTGAAATCGTTCTTTGCCCAACTCAAACCTCATTATCACGGTCCACTCCGCTCCACGTCACAAGTCCACCGATGTACATGGCGAGCCACTGGACAAACTGGTAACACCAGAAAAGCCGTTCATATTGAGGTAAGCCAGCCGATTCGAATGTTATGACTTGATTGAATGGGCATTATCAGCTGATAGAAGTCTGTTATAATCCATCCGCATGGATATGAGTTTAACGAAGTTAACGAGAATTATTTATAATTATTTATATTATTAATTAAATTTCCCATTAATTGTATTTTATTAACGTCTACCCCCACCCTAAACCCAACCATCACAGTAATGTAAAAACAGATCTGGAGTCTTCTCTATTAGTATAGCTGATTAACCATGTGGATGGATGATAACAGCCCTCTGAGCCTACCATTAGGTGCAGAAGGCCCCTACTGGCCCTTATCTATCAGCTGATGACCACTGATAACGTCTATTCAATCGTGTAATAACATTTGTATTGAGAGAACATGATGGAATTGAGTTATCAACTTAAGGAATTAACTTATTATCTTTTACCAATTAAAGTAAACTGAACATAACAAACCCAAAACAAACTCAAGAATTGTGTTGTTTCAGCTAATTTTTAATACACTAAAAAATGACTTGTTCAAATTACTTATTTAAAATGAGTTGAAGGCAACCTAATTATTTTATGTTCAATTTACTTAAATTAATAAAAACAATTAAGTTAACTTAATCGTTTTGCGTTGGGACAACATGAAGGAATTGTATGGAAGCCAGCATTTGTTAAGTAGTCTGAGCAAACAGCAAACATACTTCTTTTGTAAGTGTAGCTCAAGCTTGCTCTTTCTCTGTAAACGTGACGCACAACTCCTCACTTTGAAACCCATTCAAGAATCCGCAGGGACGCTCGGCTTAAAGATTACACTGCAGTTTGGAGGTTACTGCATTAAATGAAATCCCCTCAGAAAACAGTGAGCACGTGAGTTTCTGCAAGTCTGCAACGTATTAACATTTTCATGCGGTGAACATACAGTGCAAATATGTTAATGAAAGTACATTTCTCTCCTATGCATGGAAGCCATTTGGCAGGAGAGATTAGTGTGCTTATCTGAAACTATTCACAGATGTCTGATAGTTCACGGGAGTCCAGAAAACTAAATAATAAAAATGGCTTAACACAACTGAATGAAGTAATTAAGGCATGTGGATTAAATGTCTGCTGGTTTATTATACATTGTGTAGCACAAAGGGATTCAGGAAAACAAATATTACACAATATTGGTGAAATGAGTGTCTACGAATATTTGGACAACGGGAGTCAAGTCAAAAACAAACAAACAAAATACAATTGAAAGTAAATTCAATTTTTTCAATTATTCTTGCATTTATAGCGGTTTGATTTAGTTTTTCAACATGTACAGCTGGACTTTTATTTTATGTTTACACGATTTCAACCTATTAACAAGCCATTAACTAAGTGTCACGGATTGGCCAGGCTCTTCCACCAGCATCAGGCAACGAGCACCTTCACCTGAGTATTAATCACGCACAGCTGCACCCAATCACGCAAACACACTTTATAAGCACACACCTCACCTCACTCATGGTCCGGTCTCGTTCATACGAAGCGGACTCTTAGTGAGCACCTCCTGGTTATAACTAGCCTTCGATCTCAGCATATGTACTTACCTAAACTCGGTTTCCGTCCAGTGTTCCCGGTGTCCTGTCAGCGTTGTGTGTATCGTCAGTCTGTCTTCCCCGCAAGCCCTCTGGTGTGTGCATTCGGTCATCCTCAGTGTCTGTCATCCCACCTGCCACAAAGGATCATTAGTTCCACCGAACTCCATTCACTTCTCATACATTATCCTTATATGCTCCACTGTTGGAATAAACATAGTTTATACTTGCCTTGTTTGTCCATCTGCTTCCATAACACTAAGACTTTTAGCTCAATAAACTACTAATTAGCTGATTGTTAATAGTAAGTTGGGTTTAGTTACTGGGTAGGATTAGAGATGTAGAATAAGTTCACGTAAATATGTGCTAATAAACTGTTATGATAAAGTGCTACCAATTACTACCTTAAAGTGCTAAGTGCTACCAATTACAGATATACAGTAGAAACTAAAATCTGTATACAATAAGAGGGTTCCACTTTTCCACTTACAGTGTAACTTCTCATTTGAGTAGTGAGTAGTATTAATTAATTACTTGTACTGTATGTTTGGGGTTATAATGTGGGTTAGGTTTAGGGTTAGTTACATTTAACTATGCATAATTCATTGTATTTACCATAGTAAGTGCATGGAACATGTAACAACATCAGCTTAAATTAAAGTGTTACCAAAAAGAGTCAAACTTTACCATTTGTGTTCAACGCGCATTTTTTGAACACGAGCGTAATGACTGAATTGTCATTTTTTGAGTGAACAAGAAGAATTCTGATCAACTATGAACAGATTAAAGTCAACAGATTTGATTACTGGCTAGTTAGTTACCTATTATTAATATATTAACTGTTTATTATTGACACTTTTAAAGTATGCAACTATCTAATACCTAAACCCAACTAACTATTAATCAGACCCCCTAGTTTTTCGTGATTCCGCGATCGCTGAATCCAACGCAAAATCAACAAAAAGTCGAAAATTTTCGCGATGCTGCAAAATTCTTAATTGAACGCAAAATAATCGCAAAAATTTCAATATTCTCATAAAACAACCAATTCCAAGCCATATAATCAAATTATAATCGTTATAAATTATATTAGTACTAACTGACTTTGTCAGATGGTGTGAGGAGTCATATCTTCAGTTAAATGTTTTAAAGACAAAAGATATGATCATTGATTTTAGGAAGGCTGCTAACACACAGGTGAGCACTTCCATTAAAAATCAGCCTGTGGAAAGTGTGCAGTCATACAAATATCTTGGCACAATTATTGATTCTAAACCTTCCTTTGATGAGAATTGTGCAGCAGTCTGTAAAACCAGCGATTATTTTGTTTGAGAAAGCTAAATCATTTCCATATTGACAGACACATGATGATTTTATTTTATCATGCTTTTCTTGAATCCATTCTATCCTTTGCTTTGGTATCATGGTTTGGGAATCGCTCTGTCAATCAAAAATGTTAAGTATATAATTTATATTTATATCACCAAATGTGGTTGCACAAATTTGGGTGCACCACATAATGCTGACAACACGAACTAGCTACAGTGTTTGACGATCAAAGTAGATGTTCACAATGTAGATCAGGTGCAGAAAATAAAACTTTGAGTCCCTGATGACAGTTCAGTCACTTTTTTAAACGTATGTGTGAAATAAAAATGTACAATGTTGATTTTGCTTGCTCACTCTGTGATTCTCTGGGACACACCAAGTCGACAGGTTTGGCCTGTTCTGGGCTCCCCGTTCTGTTCTCCGGGTTAGTGTTGGAGCTCCTTGGACAGATTCATATCGACAACCCATCATTTAGTAAAATTGAAAACGGACCCTACTGAAAAAAAACAGCTTATACCAGAATTGTGTGGGGTTTGGCCACTTCCAGGCTGGTTTCCAGCCATTTTCAGCCTGGTCTTAGCTGGTCAGGCTGGAAAATGACCAGCTAAAACCAACTTGACCAGCCTGGTTTTAGCTGGACATGGCTGGATTTGGCTGGGTTCCCAGGCTAGGCTGTTCAAGCTGGTTTTAGCTGGTCATCTCCCAGCCTGACCAGCTAAGACTAGGCTGGAAATGGCTGGAAACCAGCCTGGAAGTTGCCAAAACCCCTCTAAAAACAGCCTGGTCAACCAGCTAAAACCAGCCAACCAGCCTAGCCTGGTTTAAGTGTTTTTTTTTCAGTAGGGGAATAAACACAGACAAAATAAGTATGCTGTTTCTAAAAGCTTATAATGCTTTGTGTTTGGATTTTAGAGATTCTCTGTATGTATGTTTCGTATATAATATCACAGAGTGTTTACAAATAATATGCAGAAAAAATGTATTGGATTAAAAAGTGGATGTCATTTTCTTTAGAGAACCCTACTTACCTTATTAGTATTCCAACACATTTAGATTCAGTAACTAAACTTGAATAATCTAACCAATACATTACAAATTAGTAGTCTTCACAACCGTGGACGTAAATTATCATAATTAACTGTTTATCAGGAGCATATTCTCTCTCTCTAGGCATGCTTCTGCTGCTGTATCTTTAAGACTTTATGTAAATGTCCTCTTAGCATGTGAAATGAGTAGCAGTAGTTAATCATCAACTCAAAAGCCAAGTTTCTGAACACTGAATAGGTGCTGTTGATGTGTAAATCCAGGTTTTTCACTGTGTCTTGCAGCTTAGTTTCAATAAGTGCTGTTTTTTTTGGACTGAGGAGGAAAATCTGAGGATATATTTTCATATTACATAAACATCGGACTCTTCTGGGTCCTGTCGAGTGAAATGTACATTCTTCCTGATGTGATCTCTTCAAGTAAAGGATGTTTTGGACGATTTGATCTGGTGCTTGAATCTTTTCATCACTAGCTCTTTCAAACATTAGCTATACTGCCAAAAAATCCCGCAGTTGCCTGTGCTTGTTGATTCATGGGCGCTTTTGTTTATTTAGTCTTTAGAATTGCATTATGGGATCGTTGATCTCTGCTTCAGCAACTTGTGATGTTAAAAAGTTAATAGAGGGGATTTGATTACCATTTGTAGTTGTTTGAAACACATCGTCCTGAGCTAATCCTGTACCTGTAAATTACTATACAAAACGTGGTTGGATACTTGTGCATTTCATATACAGTGTGTAAAAATGTTTGCCCCCTTACTGATTTCTTATTTGTTTGCATGTTTTCACACTTTAATGTTTCAGATCATCAAACAAGTTAAAAAGGGAGTCAATTATATCACAAGTAAACACATAATGCAGAATTTACATGAAGTTTTTATTGTTAAGGTTATAAGCCATTTCTAAAGTGTTGGGCCTGCAGAGAACCACAGTGTGAGTTATTATCTACCAATGGCAAAAGTATGGAACAGTGAGAACATTTCCAGGAGTGGCCAGCTGACCAAAATGACCCCAAGTGCACAAAGAGAGATCACAAACGACCCCAAAACAACATCCAAAGAACTGCAGGCCTCACTTGCCTCAGTTATGGTGTGTTCATGACTCCACCATAAGAAAGAGACAATATAAGAGTTCAAGACGAAAACTACTGCTGAGCAAAAAGAACACAAGGGCTCATTTCAGTTTTGCCTTAAAACATCTTGATGATCCCTAAGACCTTTGGAAAAATACTTTGAGACAAAGTTGAAATTTCTGGAAGCTGTGTGTCCCGTTACATGTGGTGCAAAAGTAACACGACAAGAACATCATACCAAAATGTTAAAACATGGTCATGGGAGTGTGAGGTCTGGGGCTGTTTTGCTGCTTCATTTAGACTTGCTGTAATAAATGGCACCATGAATTCTGCTGAGCACCAAAATATCTGTTAGTGACCTCAGCTGAAGTGAACTTTGGTTCTTCAGCAGGACAATGATCCAAAGCCACACCAGCAAGTCCACTTCCGAATGGGCTGAAGAAAAGTCCTGTCCCGAATCCAACTGATATGCTGTGGTATGACCTTAGAAAGGTGGGTTCATGCTCGAAAAACCCTCCAGTGTGGCTGAATACAACATTCTTCAAAGATGAGTGGCCAGAATTCCTCCACAGCGCTGAAAAAGACTCACTGCAAGTTATTGAAACGCTTGATTGCAGTTGCCTCTGCTAAGGGTGAAGAACAGGCAAATAAGAAAACCAAACATGAACACATTGAGAGAACATCTTCATCGGTTTGACAACACACATACACAAGTTTCACAACACATGCAAATGCAGAAATTGAAGGATAGCATTTTATTAAGCTTTGTTAGTAAATACGTAGTAATATGGACATGAAGGCTTTTGCTTTAAAGGGTTAACTGCTATATTATTTGCACAAGTATAAAGAAGTGTTGCAGGTTGCTGAGAACAGCCCATCCTGTTATCGAGTATTGGTGCCATAGAAAATGATGAAAGGTCTCGAGAATGACAGAACGTATGAGCTGTGTGTTACTGCTCTGAAACATCTGCCTAAAAGGTCAAACTGTCAAGAGAAGATACACAGATACCAGCAAGAGGAATATCTGGTGCTGAATGGTCAAACTGTCAAGACGACACCATATAAGTCAATAGGGTTGGGATTAGATAGTGTGTGAAAGACAGTATAAAAACATGAAGGAGAGCCTAATGGGAAGGGCGGATACGGTAGTACATTTCTCCTGCATGGAACTTGTATTCTCTAACTTCTTGCATTCAAAATAAAACTTCTTAATTTTCAACTCAGATCCTCCGTCAATTTTTGAACATGCAATGGACCATTTGAGTCCATACAAAATGCGTTGCAAATATCGCAGACCAAAACTTTGTCTTGGGACCCCAATAAATGATTATCCCAGTGGTTTCTGGTTATAGTCAATTTATGTTAGTTTATTAGGGCTTATTAGGGCTAAAAAACAACAAGAAACTGTATGACCAGGATGTTAAATAAACAAAAAGCATTTTTTTTCTCAATTTAATGTTTTGATTTACATGTTTTTTCTTAGTCAGAATGGAATCTAAATTTCTATATGAGACAGAAGATTTATTAAAAAAAATAGATATAAAAAAATAAAGACTTATTTAAATTGCTCCAAGGTGATCCCAGTCTCATTAAAAGAAAAAAAAAAAAAAAATATATATATATATATATATATATATATATATATATATATATATATATATATATATATATATATATATATATATATATATATCAACAAGGTGCTGGAAATATTCCTCAGTGGTTTTGGTCCATATTGACATGATAGCATCACGCAGTTGCTGCAGATTTGTCGGCTACACATTTGTGGAATATCCCGAACCACCAAATGTGCTCTATTGGATTAAGATCTGGTGATTGTGGAGGCCATTTGAGTACAGTGAACTCATTGTCATATCAAGAAACCAGTCTGAGATGATTCACTCTTTATGACATGGTGTGTTATCCTGCTGGAAGTAGCCATCAAAAGATGGGTACACTGTGGTCATAAAGGGATGGACATGGTCAGCAACAATACTCAGGTAGGCTGTGGCGTTGACACAATGCTCAATTGGTACTAATGAGCCCAAAGTGTGACAAGAAGATATTTCCCCACACATTACACCACCACCACCACTACCAGCCTGAACCATTGATTTAAGGCAGGATGGATCCATGCTTTCATGTTGTTGACGCCAAATTCTGACCCAACCATCTGAATGTTGCAGCAGAAATCGATACTCATCAGACCAGGCGACGTATTTTCCAATCTTTTATTGTCCCAATTTTGTTGAGCTGTGCCAATTGTAGCCTCAGTTTCCTTTTCTTAGCTGACAGGAGTGGCATCCGCTGTGGTCTCCTGCTGCCGTAGCCATCCGCCTCAAGCTTGGACATGCTGAGCAATCAGAGATGCCCTTCTGCAGACCTGTAACGAGTGGTTATTTGAGTTACTCTTGCCTTTCTATCAGTTCGAACCAGTCTGGCCATTCTCCTCTGACCTTTGGCATCAACACATAAATACAAACATAAATAACATGCACACTTTATCAAAATATATACACAATAACTCAAAATAAACACATGATAAAAAAAATACAATAATTTAGCCTTCCCCTTTAAGGACACACGATGGACAAGTCAGCTTTCGGTTGCTTCTTGCTATCACATTGAAGACCGAACACCACAGACGCAAATAAAACAAACAAACTGAATCAAAGCACTGCTACCAGTCCTTTAGGGCGGGGCTTTTAGACATTTAAGGTGGGACTATCAGAGCATGTCTCTGCCATACTCATTTTGTGCACAACGCCCAACTTCCAACGATCCGATTGGTTCCCATAGGATGAAATCATTCAGCACTCTACTTTTTTCCCCAATTTCAGGACCATTTTAGTTGGATGTACATCATGATAGGGGAAAAAAGGACAATCTAAACGTCAACTTTAACTTTCAGCATGTCTGAATTCTCTCAGCTACCTTAGAAGAGAACAGTGAGGCGGTTACCTTAATCATCTTCCTGCAGTTCATGCTCCACAGAAAAAGAAAGCCATGAAGGTTTGGAATGACATCAGGGTTTGCAAACGTTGACAGAAATTTGGGGGTGAACCATATTTCCTGAAATGGTCTGTAATTGCGTTTTAGTGGATTTGATTGCCAGCCCGTAGACTTCTTTCTGCCAACCGCAGCTGCTGCTTTATGCATTCACCGTTTTTATGCATTCACAATCTTTACTCTGACTTCCTGTCTCTGCTGGCCTGGCATTCCAGTACGAGAGCCATATGAGCTCCTCTCCAACCCGTCCACCGAGAGGAAATTGAGGCAAACCCGGCTCTGACCCCACTGTTTTCATAGATTTCACGAGGCTCTTCATTCCTCAGCATGAAACTCTTCCTCTTCAGTCTCTTCTTTTTTCACACCAGTACAGGCCTTGCTGTAAACTGTCTCCAAGGATTGTCACATTAAAGTGGCTACATATAGACTTCAGAATCAGTAGCTGTGAGCTGCAGACACAGTGACTGCATAGACCTAAAGGGATAATTCACCCACAACAGTTAATTCTGTTGTGATTTACTCACCCTTGACTTCTTTCAAGCCTTTATGATTTCCTTTCTTCTGTTGAATACAATAGAAGATATTTTGAAAAATGCTGGAAAACTGTAACCATTGACCTCAATAGCATTTGTTTTTCTTACTATGAAATTTAATTGTTTTTAGCAAATAAACATAATATATATATATATATATATATATATATATATATATATATATATATATATATATATATATATATAAAAATACATTAGACAGTTCAAGTCACAAATATCCTCCTGAGACCCGAAGATTTTTTTTTTCTGTGATTTCCCACATCCTTTGGGTTAAAAAAATTCTACAATTTAGAGTTTTTACAGTTTGTTTTTATTTTTAACTTTACAGCATGTACACTGTAGTGGACCACAGGACCATTTTAGTTCAAAACGACTGCCACTCAGACAACAAACTGTACAGGATATGGCTGTAAAGGGATAATAATCCAATATTAATGTAACAAAACAAAACAAAAGCCATTTTTTTCCTTTTGTATTGAAATTCCTGAAACAGTTAGTCTGAAAGAGAGCCGAACTCAAAAAAAAAAAAGTGATGTAATCCAAACAAATTGAACATAAAAGTGATTTAAAACTGATTGTCATTCTCTAATTGTCTCTATTACTCTAATTGTCTGATTGTCAGACTCTAAATCAGAGTCTCTCTCAACTATTTTATGGATGACAGAATGATTGACCGTGCGACCGGCCAATCAGCTGACCCACCCTCCTCCGTCCCTAAACCCAACCAATGACGATTCACAAAAGCCGTCCAGAAAAAGAAAAGCCCTCGTCTGATTTTTACCACGTTTTCAGATTTTGACCACATTCTCACCCTGTGACGAACTTGTTCGCTTCATTTTTTGGATTTTGTTTTTGTTTTCTAACCTGATTTCTGGAACTGCTCTTCCCTGGACTCGAACCCGGTTGTCGTCGTCGTGGTCAGCCCCTCTCTGCGCCTCGAGTCCGCCAAAGTACACGAAGAGCTAACCGGACAAACTGGTTGCAGCGGGAAAGCCCTCCACACGGAGGCGAGCGACCGGCTGGCAAGCGCCGAAAGGAATGGCGTCACACCGCCCCATAGCGTTCACCTAAAAAAATGAATGCAGCTGTACGTACCCCCGGCTACGTATTTCGCAGTCTCCAGAAACGTCCACGGGACTACGTTTTCAGAATGAACCTGGGCTGCTATTGTGGGATCTTATGTTATCATGTCCTGTTTTTGGTTAATTTGGATGTCTTCAATTCCTGTTGTGTTCATTATTCCTCAGAGCTAGTTTTAAGTGTTTTTAAAGCGTAGAAGTTTAAGCCTCAGACTATTTGTTTTAGGTTCAGATGGCAGCGTTCACACTTACTCACTTATACCACAGCAAGCATTTGCACCACAGTTCAATCTAACCCCAACCTGCCTCGTAAACAACACTCCCACAAACACAACTTTGTTTACCATTTGGACTTTTTCAGGAGACCTCTGGATGAATACAGTGCATGAGTCATGCTGCTTTTGCTTCATTCTGGAAGGAAAGCACCACAGAAGATCAGTCATATGTGTTTGGAATGAGATTGGGGAAAGAAAATAACACAGACTTTTGGCTGAACTACTGTTTTATATAAAGATGCTCAGGCTGACAAAAATGCGTACAGACTGACTGATCCATTCTATAGTTTTGCCATAATGGTAATGTGTACATAATATTCATGCATTGATGGCTTTTTTTATTGCCAATGTTTAAAAAAAAACCTATTTATACCCTAAAAGTCATTTATTTTAAGTTTTATGTGAAGGATTTAGCACCTGGGACCTGTACCATGAAGGTGGCTGAACAAACTCCATATTATAGTATCAGTTTTGAATTGACAATCTTGGATCTGGAGGTGAGTTTCTCTCTCGCCCTCTTGTGTGCGTTTTCTTTCCCTCTCCTGGACTTTCCCTCTCTTTAGGCTCTGCCCTAATTACGCATTAATCTGCCCTGGGATAGGCTACAGAGTCTAGGGCAGGGGTGGGCAAACTCGGTCCTGGAGGGCCAGTGTCCTGCACAGTTTAACTCCAACACTAATCAAACACACCTGAACATGCTAATCAGTGTCTTCAAGATCACTAGAAATCTATAAGCAGGTGTGTTTGATTAGAGTTGGAGCTAAACTGTGCAGGACACCGGCCCTCCAGGACCGAGTTTGCCCACTCCTGGTCTAGGGCATCTTTTGAAAAAGACTGAAATGAGCATTAAATTAGGAGGTGAAATTGTTGGTGTTCTAGTTGTAGATTTCCACTTGTTACTTAGTAGGGGTGTGACGAGATGCATTACTGACCATGCTGCCGTGGTTATAATAGCGGTTAAGAATTACATAGAGTTTTCACTGTCTTTATTACTAACATGCTGTTTTAAAATGTTTTAAAATGATAACATTAATTATTGATGTGCAGCTGATCAAAGAGAATTGTAACATTTGTTTTAATCCAAGTGTCTTTGCAAAACCTGTTCTGTGGACATGTGTATACACTACATGTTATTATGAAGACATGGCACCTGTCAATCAATTCAGTGAACGGGGAAAACCGCACTTCTACCTCAGGTTACGGTGGGTCTCAAAATCACTGGGACTTTGTTCCTATTTTGACATCAGGAAATTTAAAAAAGGGACTTGTTGGGTTTATTTGACTCCAATTTGACAGTGACCATTCATTAATTCTCTATCGATGCATCATAGGATAGCATAGCGTCTATGTGCACTTTAGAATCTTGCCAGAAGTAGTTGGTCGTTTTTTTAAATTCTATGAATTCGGACATACTACTCGGTAGGACTGTCGTGATACCATTAATAAATCTTAAAATACTATACCAGCTGAAGTATCACGATACCAAGTAGTATTGTAATACTGTCATTCATAACTCAAATTATAAAGAAAATTGACAGAAGTACTACATTTTATGTTATAATAGGCCAACTTGAATTTAATTCATAATTCGCTTAAGGCCAAAAAGTATTATTTGCTTCTCACTTCACCTAAAATTCATTTATTTTGTATTGTATTGTATTTTGTAGATAACTGACCAACAAACAATACATTTAAATAAAGATACAAATTACACCGAATTAATTTTGATACAAAAGAGCATGTTTTTCAACAAAATTAGCCTTTATGAAGTCGTCAAAAATTGTTTCAATGTTTCCTGTTCCTATTTTGGGTTTTCCATCAATTTTTTTTCAATCTTATCAAATAACAATCCAAAGCAATTGAAAATTTCACTTTGTGAGTCATTATTTTAAAGAGATTGCCACATTTGTTCTAGCTACTAAATCATACTGACAGAAACAGAAATGAACCGATTCAGATGTGCGTTCGAACTGAAGCATTAGAAAACGTGCAATAGATTACCATAAAAGGCACAAATTTGACAGTTTTGCAACCTTAAAGGGCTCCACAGACTATTAAAACACAATGGCTTATTGTTGCACAAACGTGTGAGCATTTTAGTGACTTTTCCACATGCAGCATTATCTATTGTAAATAAACCATTAATGTTGATACTACCGTTTGCAAACTACAGTGGCACCGCCAGTCTTTAGAGCCATAGAATCGCGATACTACCATAGTACTGCTAAACTGTGCAACCCTTCTATTCAGCTCACATACTGTTTTTAGCGTTCTTTATAGTATGAAAGTGTACAATTTTGGATGCAGCTTATGAGTCAAACTGATTTGAGGTTGAATCACTGACTCAGTGATTCAGTTTGAAGCAGCTCACTGGAACAACTTAAAATATGGGTCAAACAAACCTATCAAATGACTTCAAAAGCCTTGGAATACTCCACAAAGGCTCATATTAATGACTTTTATGAAACATTTATAATGTTTTTACATCCTGGCTGTTGAAAGCCTCAATTCTCCCATTCTCCAAAATCGTACGGACAAATGCAGAACGACCAGTACATTCCCGCAAAAATTCACGGGTTTGGAACGGGATGGGAATGAGTAAATACTGACGGAGTTTTGGGGTGGAATCTTCTTTGAAGTTGACTGTAAATCTTCTGGATCTGTCTGCAGTTTTCGGTGCTGCCAGACCAGCTCAGTAGATCTCTTCTCTGACCGCCGTTATGCTGATGATGCTCAACTCCACCAAACATACTGGCTGTTTCATGCTCTCAGCAAACTAAACCTGATATCTACTTTTCATCTCATGGCCAATCCCAAGCACTGATATTATTCTACTATTGCTTAGCTCAGTAATAATCATCAGTGTGGATTAATTCCAACTAGAAGTGAGGCCAGGTGTAAATACTAGGCAAGGCAAGTTTATTTACATGGCACATTTCATTCACAATGGCAATTCAAAGGGATACAGAAACAGGAATAAAAGAAACAAGAAAATAAAAACAAATAATAAAAAATGATTAAAAACAGATTCAAATGTGTTAAGACTGAATTTAAAGGAATGAAAAAGACATAGTGTGATCTGTGGGACTTTTTGTTTTTAACGTGCCTAATGTTGGTACTCATCTGATCATTTCTGGAAGCTTGGGTTGGGTTGGGTATTTGAGGGGGGGGGGGGGGGGGGGGGGGCTGGGTTGGTAATCTGTAAAGTATTGAGGTCCTAGGCCATTTAGTGATTTATAGACGATAATACTTTAAATTCTATTCTGAGGCGGCACGGTGGCACAGTGAGTGGCACGCCTCACAGCAAGAAGGTCACTGGTTCAAGCCCCGGCTGGGTCCGTTGCCATTTCTGTGTGGAGTTTGCATGTTCTCCCTGTGTTGATGTGGGTTTCTTCCGGGTGCTCCAGTTTCCCCCACAGTCCAAAGACATGCACTATAGGTGAATTGAATAAGGTAAATTGGCCGTAGTGTATGTGTGTGAACGCAAGAGAGTGTGAAAACCGCTTAAATGAATCATGTGAAAATTACAAAAAAAAAACTTTGTGATAGATGAAGATTTTAATATTCAATTCAGTTCACCTTTATTTGTATAACGCTTTTACAGTGTGGATTGTGTCAAAGCAGCTTCACATAGAAGATCATAGTAAATTGAAATAGAGTAGTTCAGTTTTCAGAGTTTAAGTTCAGTTCAGTGTGGTTTAATAATCACTACTGAGAGTCCAAACACTGAAGAGCAAATCCATCGATGCACAGCTCTACAGATCCCGAACCATGCAAGCTAGATGCGACAGCGGCGAGGAAAAAACATCACCAATTGGCGAAAGTGAAGACTTAAAAAACCTTGAGAGAAACCAGACTCAGTTGGGCACGATAATTTCTCCTATGGCCAAACGTCTTGTGCAGAGCTGCAGTCTAGGCGCTGGAGAAGCTGGACATCAGCGAGACTCGTCTGTCCCCGCAGCGTCACAGGAATCAGACTCATGCTCTCCACTCCTCCATGACCACCACAGCAGCTGCTCAGGATACGGAATGGTCCAGGATTATGGAAACCTTGGGATCATCTCGTTGCTGGTCTTGGACCAAATCAGTGGCGCTGCATAGTCTCTGAGGGCCCCGGGATCAGAATCCCCAGGTGGAAATGGAGAATAAAGAGAATAATTAGCATAGCTGCTTAGTGTATATAAACGAGATGCAAAAACCTGTGTGGGGCACATTCATGTATCATACCGCTAAGTGATGCATTGAGTGTATGCTTTACTAAACAGATAGGTCTTTAATCTAGTTTTGAATATGGAGAGTGTGTCTGAAACTTGGAAATTATCAGGAAGGCTATTCCAGAGTTTAGGAGCCAAAATTGAGAAGGCTCGACCTCCTTTACTCGACTTTGCTATACTAGGTACTACCAGAAGCCCGAGCTTTGAGATCTTAAAGAGCGGGTTGGATTGTAGCGAGACAAAAGCTTGGTTAGATAAACAGCAGCTAGATTATTTAAAGCTTTATATGTAAGAAACAATATTTTAAATTCAGTACGAAACTTAAAAGGCAGCCAGTGTAGGGAGGAAAAAATTGGGGTGATATGATCATATTTTCTAGACCTGGTAAGAACTCTGGCAGCTGCATTTTGTACTAGCTGAAGTTTTTTTAATAGAGGATGCTGGGCAGCCAGCAAACAGTGCATTACAGTTGTCCAGCCTAGAAGTCATAAAAGCATGGACTAGCTTTTCTGCATCTGAGATGGATAGTATACTTCGTAACTTAGCAATATTTCTCAGATGAAAGAAGGCACGCCTCCTTTTTAAAATCGTAAAATTTCGTACGACTGAACTCGTATGAATTAGCCACTAAACTGACAAAACGTAAAATACTTAGGTTTTCTCGTAAGATCAGACTGGAATAGCCAACACAATCTCACGGCAATTCGTAACTTTTTGATTTAGTGGCTAATTCGTATGAATTCGTACGATCTAATTCGTACAATTTAGTACGATTTGCTCATCCCCCAATGACGGTTGGGTTTAGGGGTGGGGTTAGGTGCCACGCCTCCTTTTTAAAATCGTACAATTTTGTACGACTGAACTCGTACGAATTAGCCACTAAACTGACAAAACGTAAAATACTTCTCGTGAGATCAGGCTGGAATAGCCAACACAATCGCAATTCTTAACTTTTTGATTAAGTGGCTAATTCGTATGAATTCGTACGATCTAATTCGTACAATTTTGTACGATTTGCTTATCCCCAATGATGGTTGGGGTTAAGTGCCACGCCTCCTTTTCAAATTCTTACAATTTCATACGACTTAACTGAATTAGCCACTAAACTGACAAAACGTAAAATACGTACGTTTTCTCGTGAGATCAGGCTGGAATAGCGCATGTAAAATGCAGTTGTAACGTACTCTGATCCTACAAAATATTACTCAAGTACTAAAACACAGGACTGACCGAAGATTTAATCTGCCCTTCTGACACCTCCACACTGATGCATCATGGGAGCTTGTCTTGTATGTGTCCTTGGGGAAGCGTTTAAAGCTCAATGCTCTTTTCCTGACAGCTCTGTTTTTCCAATCTGACCTCATAAATTTCTCTTATCCCAATCTGAGCAGCGAATGGCTTTTCAAGAAGGCAGTAACTAAACAAAGCATTTTTAAAACAAAACGAAAAATGACAGGGTGTTGACAGATTTGTTTGTCGCTGCCAGAGCAGAGACAATGAGCTATTCATAAAGACCAGATAAAAAGAGGAATCAAAGGAAGACTTTAATCTGGGCGACCATCAGGCCGCTGTCAATATTAACCTGATTTATTAAAGCATATCTTTCAGTTGGAATGACATTTTGCTGGAATGGATTTACTGCATATGTACAGTCCAGTGAAAAGTGAGTCCCATGATGCCTTGTAGAAGAAAATGTTTAACTTCAGATGGTCATTTTTGGTTGTTTAGCCTTTTGGTATAGTGGATGTTTTTTTGTATTGAAAGTGACTTGCAGTTCACTAATGGAAGCATGGTCATATGGCGATGATGGAAAAATCATATTAGCCAAAGTGCGTCATGATCTCACATGATCATATCTGTTTACTTGTTGTAATTCAGTTTTATCCTAATTTACTAAGCAGCCAGTGAGCATCTGCTTTATCATTTATACTTATATTCTGCATGTAGTGAGTTTACCCATAGTAGCCCAGTGGGCAGCAGTGTTGCTAACAAAAGGGGCCCAAGATTGTCCTGGATGTTTACAGTTAAAATTTCAATTTACATTCATGTATTTAGTTATTGATTTGATCCAATGTGACATACAAAAGCAATTCAAGAGTTCCCACTTAGATATGCTTGGCGTATAAAGCAGGTTTGGCATGCTGTCCCGGGAGAGAACCCTGAGCTCGGAGATATTTGAGCCCAGGGCTCCCGCCCGGTCGATAAGCATATCAGGAGATCCGAGATCAGGTAGGTCTCGAGAGCTCCCCCTTTAGAAAAGGGAGGAAAAGGAGGAGATGGGGTGGAAGGGGGGATTCTTCCTAACGAAGATAGAAACAGTAGGGAGAAAATGATCCATTTATAGTAGGCTAGGATCACTCTGATTGGATTATTACTGATTACAGATGAGTGGCCAGACGTGCTCAATCATATCACGTGCTCCTCTCGAAATTAGTTTATGAAACTTCACTTTGTGAACTAACAAAATTTCTAATTTGCAGGTTTTCTAGAAAAATACATAGCGAGTTTGTTGAAATGTGATGGACTCATCAGTTCCTCCAACATAAATATCCATAGGTTGTTTCTTACTTTTCTGATATACAGCCCATAAGAGCATTAACTAAAATAGTGCTCTTGACCAGGGGTTCTCAACCTTTTTCAAGTCGGGGCCCACTTCTTTCTCCGATCAAGGCCCACCTGTCTAAATGTTTGTATGAAATGCTCATTTAAACCTTTATATACAGTTGAAGTAAGATATAATAGCCCCCCTTTGATTTTTTTATAAATATTTTTTCAAATATATCTTATTTGATTTATTTCGGCTAGAATAAAAGCAGTTTTAAACAGTTTACATTTTTTTTTAAGGTCAAAATGATTAGCCCCTTTAAGCTATATTTTTTTTGATAGTCTACAGAACAAACTATCGTTATACAATAACTTGCCTATTTACCCTAATTTGCCTAGTTAACCTAATTAACCTAGTAAAGCCTTTAAATGTCACTTTAAGCTGTATAGACGTATCTTGAAAAATATCTAGTAAAATATTATATATATATATATATATTATATATATATATTATATATATATATATATATATATATATATATATATATATATATATCCTGATCCTTGAGATATTTTGTGTTAGTTAATGAACTGTACAGACAATAACATGATATTCCCAAAGTCAGCAACCAGTCCTACACTGTAAAAAACAAAACATAAATCTGTAATATTCAATTCACTTCACCTTTATTTGTATAGCGCTTATACAATGTAGATTGTGTCAAAGCAGCTTCACATAAAAGGTCATAGTAAATTGGAACAGTGTAGTTCAGTTTGTAGTGTTTAAGTTCAGTTCAGTTTAGCTCAGTTCAGTGTGGTTTAATAATCACTACTGAGAGTCCAAACACTGAAGAGCAAATCCAACGATGCGCAGCTCTATAGATCCCGAAACATGCAAGCCAGAGGCGACAGCGGAGAGGGAAAAAAACTTCACTAATTGGTGAAAGTGAAGAAAAAAAACCTTGAGAGAAACCAGGCTCAGTTGGGCACGACCATTTTAATTTCTCCGCTGGCCAAACGTCTGCTGCAGTCTCAGCGGCGGAGGCTGGAAGCTGGCCTCACCGAAGACTCGTCTGTCTCTGGAGCGTCACAGGAATCAGTCTCATGTTCTCCACTCCTCCATGACCACCACAGTAGCTGCTCAGGATACGGCCTGGTCCAGGATATGGAAACCTTGGGATCATCTCGTCGTTGTTCTTGGATCGAATCAGTGACTCTGCATAGTCTGAGGGCCTCGGGAAGAGTATCCCCAGGTGGAAATGGAGAATAAAGAGAATAATTAGCGTAGCTGCTGTTCATAGTGTATATAAACAAGATGCAGAACCTGTGTGGAAGCCCGCTAAGTGGTGCACTGAGTGTATGCTTTACTAAACAGATAGGTCTTTAATCTAGTTTTGAATTGGGAGAGTGTTTACAATCAAAACCGCCAGCTGTGGTTGCCAGAATTTCACTTTTAAAGTAAAAACCATAAAATAAATTTCAATATTTTATGGCAGACTACCATATTTCTTTTTTTTAGTTACACTAATATTTTGAAGTGCTAACATTTACACATCTGACCTTTGTTAAAGCAACAAAAACACAACCATAAGCATGTGGTGATGAGAAAGTCATAATAAATAAATGCTTATCACAAACTGTTCCACATTCTACACTCAAGATGTATCATAAAACACTAGAGTACATTGATGAGAAAAGCATTAAAAAAGAACAATAATATTGTCAACAATACAACACAAAAGTGTTATTCAGGGAATTCTGGGAGAATCAATTTATGGTTATTCACTATATACAGAATATTAAGGAAACTTAATGTTACCAAGTTACATACTTTTATGTAGCATTTTTACTTTTTTTACTGTTGAAACAACAGTGCCGACACTCGTCAATGAAGCTAGAGGGCACTGTTTGAAGAAAGTCACTCGTACAGATTTACGTAAATGAGTAAACTGCTGTTTTTATTAGGTGAACAAACATAAGGGGCTCTATTTTAGCAAGCAATGCACATGGTCTGAAACGCATGGCTTACTTAGTGCATGTCCTAATCCTTTTGCTATTTTGAAGACTGGAAAAATAGTCTGTGTACCAGGCGCATAATCTAAAAAGGTTGTGTGTTTTCTCTTAATGAATTATGGGTGTGTTTTGGGCATAATGTGCATTAAACCAATCAGAGACTCATCTCCCATTCACTTTAATTCAATTCAAGTGCATTTCTATAGCGCTTTTACAATGTAGATTGTGTCAAAGCAGCTTAACACAGACCTTCTAGTAAACTGAAAGTGTGTCAGTCCAGTTTTCAGAGGTGAAGTTCAGTTTAGCTCAGTTCAGCGTGGTTTAATTTTCACTGCTGAAAGTCCAAACACTGAAGAGCAAATCCATCAATGCGCAGCTCTACAAGTCTCAAACCAAGCAAGGCAGTAGTGACAGTGGTGAGGAACAAACTTCACCAATTGACAAAAATGAAACAGAAAACACTCAAGAGAAACCAGGCTCAATTGGGCACGACCAGTTCTCCCCTGTCCAAACTTCTTGAGCAGATCTGCAGTGAAGCCACTGGAGGCAGGAGAATGCTGGATGTCCATCGTGGAGAACTGCAGGTGTGATTAGGTCACCGACAATTGTACAAGCTGCGGACTGAGTCTCTTCCATTGGAGCCTCTTTCTTTTGAACCTCGTTTCGGGAAACTTTGGTAGCCGCACTCCACCGAAGACATCCATTACTTATTTATTTCCATAATTCCATTTGTTTAGCATAAAGATTTGTTTTAAAACTATTTCAAAATTTTGTTATCATTTCCAGCAAACGATAACAACAAAGTGGTCATGCATATGTCTCTGATAGGTGGACAAGTCTAAAATAAGAATGATAAAAACAAATATAAACATGGACATTATAAATACTACTGCTAATAATAGCATTAAACAAATGTAACTTGTCATGAATAAACTGGCTATGACAGAGCTGGCGTTCCTGGTGCCTCATTGTGCTGGGTATATTATTGGGCCCTCTGTGTCCATGATGTAGTCTAAGACTTCAAGATGACTATTTTTACTAAGCATTTAACCAATGAGGAGAATCACAAGGAGCAGATGTCCTATCAAATACTATGAGAAATAATGGGTTTAAGGGGGTCACTGATGTCAGTTAGAGGGGAATGGGGTGCTTTGAGTTCATTATTATGGCCTGCAGGAACAATGAATGAGCTTTTGAAGCACTTTAAATCAGCGCAGAGCTCCAGAGACTGACTGGAAACGTCTGTGATCCCAGTGCTTGAGGGAGTATGGGATTTCACAGTCTGATCCGGACGCTTTGCTGTTTCTCAGACACCTGAACAGTGTGTTGTAGGTCTGTTCGGGAGGATTTAAGGACTGTGATCCTGGAAAGAGCAGTGAATGTGAGTAAATGGAATTAGTTGATGGAGGTTGTTGAGTCTGATCCACTGACTGTGAAATGACCAGCTGTAAAATATAGGTGTTGGTCAGCTGTTTTATGTATGTTATGTCATACAGCTAATATTTGTATGCGAAGACAAGGGGAGGGAGTGATGGTGGGGGACTGTAGCAAAGTTGAGGACTAGGAGAGGAGATACTGTGTTTATTTTCTCAACAAATCTTCTGACCAATCTAATAAGTTTCTTAACCACGTCCCTGGAGGACCACCAACTCTGCACATTGTCCATGGCTGCGCCCGAAATCGCCTACTACTCAGTAGGTACTGCATTTGAATTGAAGCGTACTACTCGGCTGTTAGAAGTATGTTCTATACAGTATGAATGGGAGAAGTATGAATGGAATTCGGAAGTACTACATCCACCATTTTGTCATTGTCACATGACCTACCTGGGTCAGTTGCATCACTTCACTCCCATTCATGAATTCTCTCACGGGGCATCATGGGATAGCGCAGCATGCATGGGATGCGCACTTCAGAATCTCGCCGCAGGAAGTAAGTCATTCGGGTACTTCTCGCATACAGATTTTTGAATTCTATGAATTCAGACATACTACTCGGCTCGCATACTGATTTTAGCGTACTGTATAGTATGGAAGTATGCGATTTCAGACGCAGCCCTGTCTCCTCAACCAAACACATCTGATTCATATCATCAGCTCATTAGCAGAGACTGAAAGACTGGCGTAACAAATAAAGGAGACATCCAAAACATGAAGTGGTGGTGGGCCTCCAGGAACGTGGTTGAGAAACACTGCTCTAGTGTATTATACAATACAGGCTCATTCTGAAAACGTAGCTCTATATACAATTCTGGAGATTGTGAATTATGTTGCCAGAACAAGGCGTGGCTGCATTTCGTTTTTAAAACGAACGCTACGGGGCGGTATGACACCATTTCTTTTCATGCTTATCTCTGTCTGGACGGCTTTTCCAATGTTACCAGATTGTCCAGTGGCTTGCCATGTACGTCGAAGTATTTGAGACGCAGATCAGAGTTGACTGTGACGACGGGTTTTGAGTCTGGTGAAGAATGGTTCCAGAAAGCAGGTAGGACAAAAACAAAAGGCATAAAATAAAACAAACAAGTAAATAACAGAGTGAGAATGTGGTCAAATCTGAAAATGTGGTAAAAATCAGGCGGCCGCAAGGGCTTTTCTTTTTCTGGATTGCTTTTGAAAACACTGTCGGTAGGGTTTAGAAGAGTGGGTGTGCGCTGGTCAATTGGTGCTATTGAAAACCCGATCGATTGGGTTTAGGGAAGGGGCTGGGTGGGTGTATAGATCAGTCAGTTGACAGCGGCGTCTGGTGGATTATTGTGAGAATAGCAGGTATGAATGGCACTCGCTAGTGAAATTTGAGATCTGAAAAAGTGTACATAGCGGCCTCTGGCGAATTCGCAAAAATAAAAACTGCAAAAAAGGTAGCTCCTAGTGTCAGGATTCTGCCACTTCAGGTTTATTAATTCCTATCATGCTTTGTGCGTTATTTATTACCCCCACAAGGGTTTTGATCTCTTAGTTACATTAAGATAGAGAAAATGACAAAAAAAGACAAGGTCAATTCAGATCTACACTGGAAGTAAGAATTTTTTTTGCAAATAAATACTTAAATAGTCACGCATCCAAATTATTATGTTTTTTTAACTTGACACATGCTTGAGCATGAGAGTTTCACTCTTTAACAGTGTAAAGCTGCGGTCACACTGGACTTTTCTTCCCATAGACTTCCATTCATACGCACGTGAATGCATCAGACTGGAAATGCAAGGTCATGCGTCATGTTTTGCAGGTCGCTGCGGTACAAAGTTCAAGCTTGGTGAACTCTGACCTGCAAAATCGCATCACTGCGTGAGACCAATCGAGGATCAAAACACAACCTCTCTGGACAGAAATTTAAAACATGGAGCAATCGGTTGCTTTTTAAAATGTCTAATTATCTTGTTTAATCCCGCCTCTTTTCGTAATTTCGCAAGCTTAAACTCTAGTGTGACCGCAGCTTTGCACGAAACAGCATTAGACTACCCCTTTAAGATCATTGTGGCTGTGTTGTGGTCATCAGATAATGATCATCACTCCAAACGCAGAAGCAGATGCTCAGTCTTTGATTGAAGATTATAAAAACAAATCAGTAGATTAACTTGCATGGATTAATTATTCATCTAAAGAAGTACAATGTACGCCAGCAAAATAAACAGTGTACATTTTGATTTTACACTGACTTTACATTTGCATCCAGTGAACTATCAAGATTTCCCTGGAGATTTTTTTGACTGTACATTTTTGGGATTCCCAGTGATGGGTCGCGGCTGGAAGGGCATCCGCTGTGTAAAACATATGCTGGAGGAGTTGGCGGTTCATTCCACTGTGGCAACTCTGGATTAATAAAGGGACTAAGCCGAAAAGAGAATGAATGAATGAACATTTTTGGGAATATTTAATTTAATATTTAACAAAAATATTTACTGGATTACACTTTTCCTTCACAGTTGTGTGTCTACTTAGGCTAGAGGATGTTGTAGAAACCCCAGATAAAGCAAACCGGAGACGATGTGCCAAACTGTTTGTCACACAGATGGGAAGGGTTTAGCTTTGAGCAGATCTCATGTCACTGCAATGCTCTGAGACTGAAGCTCAAAAAAGTGAATTCAATGTGAAAAGCCTCTCTAGAAGCAGATTCTGCAGCTTATATCTATGATGTCTCAATAATCTGTGCTCACTGTTAGAAGTCATCCATTATGATCCATTTAGAGGGTAGTATAAAGCAAGCGGCACGACTGCTGAAATCACACAGGCTCTTAATTAGCTGTCTTTGTTCAGTTTCACACACACTCACATGTGTAGAGTACTCTGTGTAAACTAAGCATCTGGACTTCATCACCTTTTTAACCCACACACACACCACACTCGCATGCACGCACATGCACAGACACACACTCATTCACGCACATGTACACACACACATAGGGACACTTGCATGCACACAACCATACATACAGACACACACACACACACACACATGTATGCACACAAACAGACACACACATGCATGCACACACACTCAGACATGCATGCGCACACAGACACACATGCATGCACACACGTGTTTGCACACAGATGCATGCACACACACACACACACACACACACGTGTAGCACACATATAGATGCATGCACGCACACACATAGATGCATGCACACATATGGATGCATGCACATACAGACGCACACACAAACACACACACATATATGCACACACACGGATGCATGCACACAAATAGACATGTATGCACACACAGGGATCTACACACATACACAAGCACGTGCACACACACACACACATGTATGCACACACATGTACACACACACATATTTGCACAAATACAGACATGCTCACACACACAGACACAAATATACATACACATGCACAGAGACACCCATGCATGCTCACAAAAAACACACACATACACACACGCACACAAACACATGCACACAGACTCAGACACAGACGATGCACTCACAAGCATACATAGACACACACACACATACATAGACACACACACAGCAGTGATATGCATGTGAGCTCAACACTTTTAACACTTTATTTAACATGTGGGTCAAATAGACTCCAGAAGTGGTCCACTGGTCACACAGCAGCTGTGTGTGTGTGCGCGCGCATTCATCAATGTGTGTACCAACACAAGCACGCTGGTCAACACCACTGTTTGTGCAGCCTCATGGACAGCTGAGGCCTGGAGTCAGGATGTTAAGCTACGTCCGCTATCTCCACATAGCCATTTAGTTGTGCTGTTGGCCAGTTGTTAATGCACGATTGCTGATACAATCCAACAGACATTCTCTGGTGCAGAGCATTTAAAGGGCTCCGATTTTGTCTCCAGAATGTGTCTGTGAAGATTTAACTCAAAATACTCATCAGATCATTTACTATACCCTGCTGAAAATGTCAATTTTGGGGTCGGAGGACAGTGTAGCTGTTTTGTGCCAGTGCCTTTAATTGTGCCGTGTGGCCGGCTGACCAAAATCACCCCAGGAGCACACAGAGAACTCAAGAGGTCACAAAAGACCTAACAACAACGTCCAGAGAACTGCAGGCCTCACTTTCCTCAATTAAGGTGGGTGTTCATGACTCCAACATAAGAGTCATGAGACACTCAAGAACAAAAAGGCTTGTCTCAGTTTTTCCAGAAAACATCTTGATGATCCCCAAGACTTTTGGGAAGATACTCTGATGTGGACCGACGAAACAAAATTCTGATGTGGACCGACAAAACTAAATTTGAACTTGTTCTGAAGGTGTGTGCCTCATTGTGTGTGGCATAAAAAAAGTTATTAAAAAATAAAATTTGGAAAAAGAACACCATACCAACACTATAATGTCTTGGTGGTAGTGTGATGGTCTGGGGCTGTTTTGCTGTTTTAGGACCTGAAATAATTGGTGTGATAAATAGCACCATAAATTCTGCTGTGTACCAAAATACATCGAAGGAGAACGTCCGGCCATCTGTAAGTGACCTCAAGCTGAAGGGAACTTGGGTTCTGTAGCAGGACAATGATGCAAAGCATACCAGCAAGTCCACTTACGAATGGCTGACTATTTTGGAGTGGCCTAATCAAAGTCCAAACCTGAATCCAATTGAGATTCTCTCTGCGTCTCAAGTCCACCGATGTACATTGCAAGCCAAACTGGTAACAGTGGGAAAGCCGTCCATATGGATGTAAGCGGTCATCTGGTAAGTGTGAAAAGAAACGGCGTCATGCTGTCTCGTAGCGTTCCTTTTAAAGACAAAATGCAGCCATACGTACCTCTGGCTACATAATTCACGATCTCCAGAAATGTGTATATAGGGCTACGTTTTCCCGTTTTAACAATTGAAAAACTTTCATTGCATCCGGAAAGTATTTATAGCACTTCACTTTTTTATGTCACATGTACAAAGGTATTCACAGCATTTGCCGTGAGGCTCAAAATTGAGCTCAGGTTTATTCTATTTCCACTGATCATTCTTGAGATGTTTCAGCAGCTTAATTGAAGTTCACCTGTGGTAAATTCAGTTTATTGGACATGATTTGAAAAGGAAAACACCTGTCTATATAAGGTCCCAGGGTTGACAGTGCATGTCAAAGCACAAACCAAGCATGAAGACAAAGGAATTGTCTGTAGACCTCAGAGACAGGGTTGCCTCAAGGCACAAGGCTGGGGAAGGTTACAGAAGTATTTCTGCTGCCCTGAAAGTTCCAATGAGCAAAGTGGCCTCCATCATGTGTAAGTGGAAGATGATTGGAACCACCAAAACTCTTCCTAGAGCTGGCCGGCCATCTAAGCTGAGTGATCGGGGAGAAGGGCCTTAGTCAGGGAGGTCACTGATGGTCACTCTGTCTGAGCTCCAACGTTCTTTTGTGGAGAGAGTAGAACCTTACAGAAGGACAACCATCTGTGCAGCAATCCACCAATCAGGCCTGTATGTTAGAGTGGCCAGACGGAAGCCACTCCCCGCATGGAATTTGCCAAAAGGCATCTGAAGGACTCTCAGACCATAAGAAACAAAATTCTCTGGTCTGAGGAGACTAAAATTGAACTCTTTTGACTAAATACCAGGCATTACGCATGGAGAAAACCAGGCACCGCTCATCACCAGGCTAATACCGTCCCTATAGTGAAGCATGGTGGTGGCAGGATGTTGTGGATGTTTTTCAGCAGCAGGAATGGGAAGACTAGTCAGGATAGCGGGAATGATGAATTCAGCAATGTACAGAGACATCCTGGATGAAAACCTGCTTCAGAGTGCTCTTGACCTCAGACTGGGGTGACGGTTCATCTTCCAGTAGGGCAATGACCCAAAGCACACCGCCAAAATATCAATGGAGTGGATTCACAACAACTCTGTGAATGTCCTTGAGTGGCCCAGTCAGAGCCCAGACCTAAATCCTATTAAACATCTCTGGAGAGATCTGAAAATGGCAGTCCACCATCGCTTCACATCCAACCTGACAGAGCTTGAGAGGTACTGCAAAGAGGAACGGGCAAAAATTCCCAAAGACAGGGAACAAATGCTATGAATACTTTCCAGATACACTGTAAATGTTTAGGTAATGTTACATTTTTGAGGGGATTATATCTTTAAGATTTAAAATACACTATAAGTGCATATTCAGTATTATTAAGCACATTTTGTTAACACTTTACAATACAGGACTCATAGTTAACATATTTACTAACATGAACAACCAATGAACTCCACATTTATTACTGTATTTATTTGTCTTTGTTAACAATAGTAAATAGATATACTGTTGTTCATTGTTAGTTTTGGATTTGGATAATATGAATTTTAATAATGCATTAATCATTAACTATGATTAATAAATGCTGTACAAATAGTGGTACAAATATTAGCTATACTAATGAAAACCTTATTGTAAAGTGTGACACATGTTTTCCCACAACGAATCCCCAAATATCCCACTGTTGTTATATTAAAGAGATCTCTTTAGTGTCTTTATTTACTATAGGCTGTCAGGTAATAGAAATGCACACCAACTGAATACAGGGAATGAGGGTTTCGTCCAGTGTCTGCTTAAGATCAAGGTGTCAGACGAGCAAATAAAGCTGTCCAGATGATCATCCACAGAGAGATGCAGTCCAGCTGTGAGAAACTCTACTCTTTACCTTACACTATATACACTTCCCAAAGCATCCAAACATTCCTTATCTGAGTGAGAAAGTAAGTTACACGTCTTCTGTCTTTACAGCTGTATTGTCTAGCAACTCTGTCCACACACACACACATTGCAGACTCTAAGGTATTTATGGGTTCACACTGATAAATCTCACTACAGGCAGTGACTTTTTTTTTTGGTACTGTCACCTTCATATATGAATCTCCTGCTAATCCAGATGGCAACTTCAAATATTGTGTTTTTATGGTGGCCAAGAGAGCTCAAAGTGCTGTAACTGAAAAAAAAAAAAAAAACACTGGCACATTATTCACCTTATTCTCTGCGTACGAGTGGGTGCAGCCATTTGAATCATTTTGGCTCGAAACTTCCGGTCTCATTAGCCGCGTTTCCATTATCGCGCCTAAAGCGAGCGAGCCAGGGCGAGCAAAGGCCAGTCGCGTTTCCACTATCACTTCCGGGGCGTAATCGGGCCAAAGCGGGGCTTCCTTGGGGCCAGCGTCCGGCCTTTTTTGGCCCGCCGAATACCTTGGGCCAAGGAGGGCCAACTGTGGCTTTGGGGCGGGGTTACGTACAAAGGCGGAGTTTTCCTGTCAGGTAAAGAGGAGACAAGATGCTTTCTTCCCTTACATTTGTTTTGCTATCGCGCTTGATCAACTCACTAAAAAGAAGAAAAAATGGATAGCAGACAGTACTGGTCAGTTGAGGACACCAGGGCTCTTCTGAACATTTGGGCCGAGGAAAATGTTCAGAGGCAAATAGACGGCGTTTGCAGAAATGAGGACGTTATCAAGTACGTGTGTGTTTGTGGTTATAATTTGAGTTTTTTGTTCCCGCTGAAGTGGGCGGGTTGTGTGACGGGGACGTTCTGGGGGCGGTGTTTGCGTGACGCGCTGCGAGCAACTAGCCCGACAGTGGAAACGCGACATGATTTCGGCCTCATTTCTCAACCTCCCGGGCTATTGGCCCGGCCTGGCCCGATTAAAGCCCTGGCTCGCACTGGCCCGATAGTGGAAATGCGGCTATTCACTTCCATTCATTTTTAAACGTTAAAAACAGCTTGTTTTGCTGCTTGGTGTTGCAAACTGATAGCTTAAAAGAGCTTAAAAGCTTAAAAAAAATTGAAATTACTTGTTTTTTTTTTTGTTGCTTTGGCAAAAATCAGTAAAAATGTCTGTACAACTACATTTAACGTTCACTTAACATAAATCAAAATTTTCTTCATTAAGTTTAAAAAATTGTGAGCAAAACTTTGCGAGTTCACCAAAATAAAGCTTCTGCCAGCTTATTTCTTTAAGTTAAGTTATTCTGATGCTGTGTTCACACCAGGCACGGTACGCGCAGATAAATCGCGCTATTCGCATGTAAATAGACGTGTGAACATTTTGAGTTTACTCGTTTCATTCGCGCGTCAAATTCATTTTCCAATAGACGGGGCTTCATCATGGGCGGGGCTTCTGTCTACCAGGTGACTTTAGCTTCGTTAATGGTTAACATAGATTTTATTGATAGAATAGCTGTGTTTATGTGCTTTAGGAAAGCTGAAAAACAGCATATATTTGTTTGGAGCTGTGTCTGAGTCCCCTAGATCCATTCAGACCTGCACCCAGCTCTGTGAGTTCATCAACCCCTCCAGAAGCTATACCTGGATGATGGAAGCTTTCAGCGGTGCTTCTGATTGAGCCGATCCCAGTTTGATGACCTGTCGGTGTCAGGAGGAGGATTTTCCCCCTGGACACCAACAACAGGCGCTACGTCATAATCACGCCCCCACAAGAGCAAGCTCCTGAATGGGGCTTTATTCGCGTGAATGGTGTCATTCGCGGCGGCTCATTTGTGCGTTTCGCACCGCAGGATGTCTATTTACATCTCTTCACTGACTTAACATGTAAATCACTTGCGCTTGACACGTCTTCCGCATCTGGTGTGAACGCAGCATAAGCCCTATTCCCTATTTATTTGAAAAAATATGTGAATTTAATATGAATTTTCATCTCACATTTACCTAATTCGTGCTACAAAAAGAAACGATTAGCACATGTGAACTGTTAATTTGTATTTACTGTTATGTATGTATGTATATATATATATATATATATATATATATATATATATATATATATATATATATATAGAAGTTTTTTTCCTAAGAAAATTTAATTGAATACTCAAATGCCTAAAAAATATAATAAAATATCGAACTTTTTAAAACAACTACTCAAATGATAAATCAAACGCTCAAACATATAAAATAAATTAATAATCATAATAATAAATCAAAATGCATTCTCAAATGATTAATCAAATGTATCTGACATTTAATTTTTATAAACAACCCAGTAAAATCATGTATATACATATATATATATATATATATATATATATATATATATATATATATATACATATATATAATAAAAAATATATATATATTTTATTATTATTTTGTGCAATATATTCTGACTTCGTTAACAATTAATGAAGTATTGCTAATTTTTTCATACCTTTAAATTCTATTTAGTTGAGGATATTAAATTAATTTAGCTATCTAAACGCATCTTTACACACGCAAAGGCAGCACAGAAACCAAACTGGAAGCAGCTTACATTTTCAAAAACTTTCATTTACACAAACCTTAACTCTAATTGTTATACAAACCGTTTAATGTAAACTGTTTAACAGATTGAATACATGCAGAAAGATAATCAGGGTCATTTTTAGCCCGTTTTCACCCTTCTAAAAGTCAAAGTAATGGTCCTGATTATCTACCCAACTATCTTAGTGGTTGTAAAGATTTTCAGTCACGCATTATTTTAATTCACACTATTAACACACCGTTAACTAAGACTTTAGCTCTACAAACACAAACTTAGTATTTGGTTTTAGGTGTTGGGTAGGAGTAGGAATGTAAAATAAGATCCTACTTGATAACAGGTAATATCTTAACAACAGACAAGTAATAAAACAGTAGTAAATGGTGTAGTAAACTAAAGTGGTACCAGATTATCTAATTTGAGTTTCCTATAATATGAGGTGTGACTGAATCTGGTGCTTCATATTGAATGTTTACGATCAGAAATCCTGATATACAGAGGCAAGTTTCAGTTTATATAAAGCACTTTTGCCTCACAGCAAGACAGTTGCTGGTTCGAGTCCTGGCTGGGACTGTTGACGTTCCTGTGTGGAGTTTGCATGCACTCCCCGTGTTGCCGTGGGTTTTCTCCCGGTGCTCCAGTTTCCTGCACAGTCCAAACACATGCACTATAGGTGAATTGGATAAAGAAAATTGGCTGAAGTGTGTGTGTGTGTGTGTGTTGGGTGAGAGAGAGAGAGAATGTGGGTGGTTCCCAGTATGGGCACCCACTGCGTAAAACATATGGCAGAATAGTTGGCGGTTCATTCCACTGTGGCAACCCCAGATGAATAAGGGACTAAGTCAAGGGAAAATGAATTGATGAATGAATATATAGTTGAAGTCAGAATTATTAGCCACCCATTGAAATATATATATATATATTATCATATTTCCCAAATGATGTTTAACAGAGCAAGGAAATTTTCACAGTATGTCTGATAATATTTTTTCTTCTGGAGAAAGTCTTATCTGTTTTATTTCGGCTAGAATTTGTAAATTTTTAAGGTCAATATTATTAGTTAATTATTAGTTTTAAGGTATTATTATTAGTCAGTATTAACCTTTTAGTTTAAAAGGTATTTTAAACATAAAACCACAGCTGCCCAACTCACTACAGAATTAAATGTACTCAACTCCTGTTTCTATCAAATCTGTTGGTCGGAGCTCCACAGGGTGAATATACATGGCCGGGCTGCTAAAGCCAAACCTTTGGCCACACGTGCCAATGCCAAATGTTAGTTTCAATGGTGCCAGCAGCAAAAATCTTGGGCTGTGGACAATGTGAAACGTATTGTTCTGATGAGTCCACTTTCACTGTCTTTCTCACATCCAGGAGAGTTACGGTGTGGAAAAACCCCAAAGAAGCTTATCATCCAGACTGTTGCAGGGAGTAGATCAGTGATGGTTTAGGTTGCAATATTATGGCTCAGAATCCCCCTGGCCAATGTGCAGGACTTGCATCTGTCATTCCCAAGATGAACTGATGCTGTATTGGCCTCAAAAGGAGGCCCTGCACCATAATAATTAATTACTGTGGTCTTTTGGTTTCATTATCCAACCCCTGTAGATAGCAATCAAGTTTAGAAAAACAGATTTATTAAGACTAAGCTATAACCTAACATATATAGATTTAGATTACCAGCCCAAAAAATGGTCAAGAAATCCTAACAGCAGCTCACAGATCCCATCACTAACGTTAATCGTACACAACTGTATATATATATATATATATATATATATATATATATATATATATATATATATATATATATATATATATATATATATATATATATATATATATATATTTTTTTTTTTAAATCTTGATTTAACATGTTATGACTGGATCTGTCAACATGCCCACATTATTAAACCAATATAGTTGTCATGTCTTCACAGACTTTATTTCATTTGATGGGGAGCAGGTCACCATTCGAAGAATTTGGCCTGCGTGTGTACCGTTAAACAGCTTTTGTCATTTCTCTGGTCTCCTTCCAAAGGCGCTCTCAGAAATACCGCTGTTAAAAATGAAGGAGTGTGTCGGGGAGACAAGGGCCTCAGTGCTGTAACCGTATCATTTTCATTAACATTTATCACTCTTTGATTTCTCACTACATCAGTGTGTTCATGCATTTTGTGTGTGTGTGTGTTGTGTAGCTACACTCAACACTAAAAAAACACCCAAGTAAAGATTTTTGCTGCTTGTTTATAGTAATATTAAAAATGAGCTGAAACAACACAATACTTAAGATTTTTTGGGGAAAAACGCAATAATTGTATGTTCAATCCACTTAAATTCGTCGATTATAAAAAACTATTCTATTTGCGTTGCGACAACATGAATGAATTGTTCTAACACAAATCAATTAAATTAGCTTAATTGTTTTTACAGATTTAACTGAATTGAACATAAAACAATTAAGGTGTCCCCCAAAAACGTAAGTATTGCGTTGTTTCAACTTATAATCAATAGTAGTTTGAACAAGCGGCAAAAGTTTTTGAGTGTCTACTGTAAAAAAACATTCTGAAAACGTACCCATGTGTACATTTCTGGAGAGTGCCAAATGTGTTCCAGGAGCTACGTTCTTTTGCGGTTTTTGTTTTCGCGAAACCACCAGAGGCCAGTGTGTACTAATTTTCAGACCTTAAATTTCTCTCGCGAATTCTATTTGCACCTGCTGTTCTCGCGTAAATCTACCAGAGGCCGCTGCCAACTGAATGACTGACTGATCAACCGATTACCCCACCCACCCCTTCCCTAAACACAACTGATAGTGTTTTCAAAAGCACCAATTGACCAGCGCACGCCCATTTAACTAAACCCAACCACAGTGTTTTGAAAAGCAATCCAGAAAAAGAAAAGCCTTCGCATTTACCACGTTTTCAGATTTTACCACATTCTCACCGTTATTTACTTGTTTATTACATTTTTTGGCTTTTGTTTTTGCCTTACCTGCTTTTTGAAATCGTTCTTTGCCCAACTCAAACCTCATTATCACGGTCCACTCCGCTCCACGTCACAAGTCCACCGATGTACATGGCGAGCCACTGGACAAACTGGTAACACCAGAAAAGCCGTTCATATTGAGGTAAGCCAGCCGATTCGAATGTTATGACTTGATTGAATGGGCATTATCAGCTGATAGAAGTCTGTTATAATCCATCCGCATGGATATGAGTTTAACGAAGTTAACGAGAATTATTTATAATTATTTATATTATTAATTAAATTTCCCATTAATTGTATTTTATTAACGTCTACCCCCACCCTAAACCCAACCATCACAGTAATGTAAAAACAGATCTGGAGTCTTCTCTATTAGTATAGCTGATTAACCATGTGGATGGATGATAACAGCCCTCTGAGCCTACCATTAGGTGCAGAAGGCCCCTACTGGCCCTTATCTATCAGCTGATGACCACTGATAACGTCTATTCAATCGTGTAATAACATTTGTATTGAGAGAACATGATGGAATTGAGTTATCAACTTAAGGAATTAACTTATTATCTTTTACCAATTAAAGTAAACTGAACATAACAAACCCAAAACAAACTCAAGAATTGTGTTGTTTCAGCTAATTTTTAATACACTAAAAAATGACTTGTTCAAATTACTTATTTAAAATGAGTTGAAGGCAACCTAATTATTTTATGTTCAATTTACTTAAATTAATAAAAACAATTAAGTTAACTTAATCGTTTTGCGTTGGGACAACATGAAGGAATTGTATGGAAGCCAGCATTTGTTAAGTAGTCTGAGCAAACAGCAAACATACTTCTTTTGTAAGTGTAGCTCAAGCTTGCTCTTTCTCTGTAAACGTGACGCACAACTCCTCACTTTGAAACCCATTCAAGAATCCGCAGGGACGCTCGGCTTAAAGATTACACTGCAGTTTGGAGGTTACTGCATTAAATGAAATCCCCTCAGAAAACAGTGAGCACGTGAGTTTCTGCAAGTCTGCAACGTATTAACATTTTCATGCGGTGAACAATACAGTGCAAATATGTTAATGAAAGTACATTTCTCTCCTATGCATGGAAGCCATTTGGCAGGAGAGATTAGTGTGCTTATCTGAAACTATTCACAGATGTCTGATAGTTCACGGGAGTCCAGAAAACTAAATAATAAAAATGGCTTAACACAACTGAATGAAGTAATTAAGGCATGTGGATTAAATGTCTGCTGGTTTATTATACATTGTGTAGCACAAAGGGATTCAGGAAAACAAATATTACACAATATTGGTGAAATGAGTGTCTACGAATATTTGGACAACGGGAGTCAAGTCAAAAACAAACAAACAAAAATACAATTGAAAAGTAAATTCAATTTTTTCAATTATTCTTGCATTTATAGCGGTTTGATTTAGTTTTTCAACATGTACAGCTGGACTTTTATTTTATGTTTACACGATTTCAACCTATTAACAAGCCATTAACTAAGTGTCACGGATTGGCCAGGCTCTTCCACCAGCATCAGGCAACGAGCACCTTCACCTGAGTATTAATCACGCACAGCTGCACCCAATCACGCAAACACACTTTATAAGCACACACCTCACCTCACTCATGGTCCGGTCTCGTTCATACGAAGCGGACTCTTAGTGAGCACCTCCTGGTTATAACTAGCCTTCGATCTCAGCATATGTACTTACCTAAACTCGGTTTCCGTCCAGTGTTCCCGGTGTCCTGTCAGCGTTGTGTGTATCGTCAGTCTGTCTTCCCCGCAAGCCCTCTGGTGTGTGCATTCGGTCATCCTCAGTGTCTGTCATCCCACCTGCCACAAAGGATCATTAGTTCCACCGAACTCCATTCACTTCTCATACATTATCCTTATATGCTCCACTGTTGGAATAAACATAGTTTATACTTGCCTTGTTTGTCCATCTGCTTCCATAACACTAAGACTTTTAGCTCAATAAACTACTAATTAGCTGATTGTTAATAGTAAGTTGGGTTTAGTTACTGGGTAGGATTAGAGATGTAGAATAAGTTCACGTAAAATATGTGCTAATAAACTGTTATGATAAAGTGCTACCAATTACTACCTTAAAGTGCTAAGTGCTACCAATTACAGATATACAGTAGAAACTAAAATCTGTATACAATAAGAGGGTTCCACTTTTCCACTTACAGTGTAACTTCTCATTTGAGTAGTGAGTAGTATTAATTAATTACTTGTACTGTATGTTTGGGGTTATAATGTGGGTTAGGTTTAGGGTTAGTTACATTTAACTATGCATAATTCATTGTATTTACCATAGTAAGTGCATGGAACATGTAACAACATCAGCTTAAATTAAAGTGTTACCAAAAAGAGTCAAAACTTTACCATTTGTGTTCAACGCGCAGTTTTTGAACACGAGCGTAATGACTGAATTGTCATTTTTTTGAGTGAACAAGAAGAATTCTGATCAACTATGAACAGATTAAAGTCAACAGATTTGATTACTGGCTAGTTAGTTACCTATTATTAATATATTAACTGTTTATTATTGACACTTTTAAAGTATGCAACTATCTAATACCTAAACCCAACTAACTATTAATCAGACCCCCTAGTTTTTCGTGATTCCGCGATCGCTGAATCCAACGCAAAATCAACAAAAAGTCGAAAATTTTCGCGATGCTGCAAAATTCTTAATTGAACGCAAAATAATCGCAAAAATTTCAATATTCTCATAAAACAACCAATTCCAAGCCATATAATCAAATTATAATCGTTATAAATTATATTAGTACTAACTGACTTTGTCAGATGGTGTGAGGAGTCATATCTTCAGTTAAATGTTTTAAAGACAAAAGATATGATCATTGATTTTAGGAAGGCTGCTAACACACAGGTGAGCACTTCCATTAAAAATCAGCCTGTGGAAAGTGTGCAGTCATACAAATATCTTGGCACAATTATTGATTCTAAACCTTCCTTTGATGAGAATTGTGCAGCAGTCTGTAAAACCAGCGATTATTTTGTTTGAGAAAGCTAAATCATTTCCATATTGACAGACACATGATGATTTTATTTTATCATGCTTTTCTTGAATCCATTCTATCCTTTGCTTTGGTATCATGGTTTGGGAATCGCTCTGTCAAATCAAAAATAGTTAAGTGGTCCAGTAAGCTAACTGGGCTGTCACTAGCTAATCTAGAGGCTGTGTACACCAAGCAGCTAAAGAGAATCACAAATTCAATTTTAAGTGACACTGCTCATCCCCTACACTCAGAATTTCAGCTCCCTCCTTCTGGTCGCAGATTTCTAGTATTAAGCTGTAGAACGAAACGATGCAAAAATAGTTTCATACCAGCAGCCATTAGATATTTAAATAAGGCATAGACTAAAGCAGAGGTATTTCGGTGACCTGTATATTTTAGATCGTTTTAAACATTTATTTAGGGGGGGGGGGGACACTTCAAGTGATTATTAATTTATACTTTATAAGTGTTTTTATGTTTTATGTCCTAATGTTTATTTGTTGTTGTTACTGTGTGAGTTCCTTTGTGTGGCACTGTTGAGGACTCTTGACCGCAAACCAAATCTACCTTCGGGTATAAATAAAGTAACCTAACCTATTATAACAATTAAAAATGGTTCCCTGTGATGGATTTTACTGCAATCAGTGTTTTAGGTGTATTACGCTAGAGGAAGCCTTAACGCAAGTCCTGGGTGAGGTACATACATGTCAGATTCTGCGGTGAGTGAAATCAGAGAGAGAGAAAAAGTTTGTGCATGAAACTTAGAGTTATACTCTAACTTCTAATTCTAATTTTTCACATACAGGGTCTGATTAATAAGTATCCGATTAGTGGTTTATTGAGCTAAATGGCTTAGTTAATGATTTGTTTTAATGGTTTATGGTTTGTTCCGACAATGTGCACAGTTCTAACATTCAACTGTTTGAACTAATTTAGTTCAGTGTGTCATGTAAAATGATTTTCAATCTTACACTGGTAGCATTTCACCCTGAATAAAGCACATAATCAGTACCTGAAGTGATCATTGCCATATATGTGGATGCTGTTTTTCAGCTGTGAGAAATGGAAATATTTTCTAAATAAAAATATCAGGTAAAGGATCAGGATTTTTTTATAGTAAAAAATCCTCTTATTGCATTGTTGTGTGTAGTTACGACACGGTGTAGGTTTGATGGTCAGGCACACTTGCTCCTGTTGGTGTCGTCAGTCAACCAACCTGTGTTTTCATTTAATCATAGTTGGAGGGGCTGGTTGAAAAAGTGTATTTATTTTTGTCAGCAATACTCAGTTAAACCATGGGGATTGGAAATGCTGCACCTTTAATCTAACCTACAACGTTGAAAACGTTGCAATAATGCTCTAATAGTTTGTATTAGTTAATTTAACTAAACTCACCCTGACATTTTTATTTTTATATATATTTTAAATTTAATTTATTATTAATATAAGTGATATTAATTTCTTAGTTAATGCCTAATAGTCGTAATCGTCACAAACTAATAAAATGAATTAATGGCTAATAAAATTCAATAGTATAATTTTTTAGATAATATTAACACAACCAGGCTCACTCTGAAAACGTACTAGATAAATCCACTAGAAGCTGCTGTCAACCATCTGACTGTCTGACTGACCTACCCTCTTTCTTCCATAAACCCAACTGACAGTGTTTTGAAAAGCAATCCAGAAAAAGAAGCCTGATTTTTACCACAATTTTGTTTTTGTCCAGCTTTATTTAACCGTCCCTTGCCAGGCTCGAACGCCATCATTGTGGTCAGCTTCGCATCACAAGTCCGCCGACGTACTTGGCGAGCCACTGGACAAACTCGTAACATCAGAAAAGCCGTCCATACAGTGGTACACAGTTAGCTGGTAGAGTGAAAAGTAACGGCGACATACCACCCTGTAGCATTCGTTCGACTACATAATTCAAGATCTCCAAAAATGTATATATGGCTACGTTTTCAGAATAGACCTATGTTGATATTAACACAGCAAATTTATTGAATTCGTTTTATCACTGTTGATTTTAATGCAATGAGTAACATTTAGTTTGTTAAAAACATTTGTTTTTTCGGAACATGTTTACACAATAAAATAATAAAATAAGTTTATATTCAATAAAGTGAAGTGTTTCTTTTTTAGAATAAGAGTATGCAAATAAAATACAGTAAGACATCAGTGTCATAAAACAGATTTAAGTTCCATAAAATTGTCCCATTTCCCATTTTGTGTTCCCAAAATATGATCTTGTCAAGTTCTGCTTTATTTTTTAAGAGTGATTTTTCACACCAGATTGTCTCAGTAAAACAAAGTGCGTTTGTTCTCTATGCGTTGGTGCATTCCTGCAAGAAGCGTTCTGCAAATAAAACTGCCTGGCGCTCTTTGCTTTGGATAATTATGTGTGAATGAAAAGCAAACACGACATTGTAAATGCGATCTCCTGACGCCAGTGAGAGAAGTGCTTTTTCTCGTGGGCTCGGTAAACGTTGAACAACTGTGGAAATACTCCCGATCCAGTAACACGCCATCATGAATTGTTTCTCAATGACCATAAACTGCTTCGCCAGCCGACTAGCCACCAAAAGCCATCCTCATCAATGTGTTTATCCAATTATACTTTGCTTAAAGTATGTTTAAATATCCCCATATCCCCTGTTTAAATATCCCCATTTCAAAGCATTTATTCAAAGATCATGTAACACTCGCACCTTTCACTTGCTCGCTGTCCATTTCAAGCGCATTAGGTGAACGTAGCAAACTTACTGAATTTTCTCGGAAACATATGGTAGGAGGGTCTCTGTTGTGACCTGCGGGGAAAAGATGATGCTGTGTTCACACCAGAAGAGACTTTCACAAATAAATCTTGATTTTCACAGGTGAATAGACGCGTGAACATTTTGAGTTTACTCGATTCATTTGCGCATCAAATTTACTTCACATCATGGGCAGAGCTTCTGTCTTCCTGGTAACTAGCTTTGTTACTAAATGGCTAACATGGATTTTATTGAGATAGTAGTTGTGCTTTAGGAAGGCTGAAAAACAGCGTAGATTCGTCCGGTGTTGTGTCTGAGTCCGGTAGATCCTTTCAAAGGTGCACATAATCGGTACCTGAGGGGATCTTGGTCATGGTAGGATATGCTGTTGTTCTGTCAACGTCACAGCAATAAAAAGCTCAATTTTTTGCACATCACAGTCACAGTTGGTTAGGACAAAAATTTCTTTTAACATTGAAAAGACTTTATTGTGTCATGTCACATGTTGTTGGACATGGAGGGCTCTATTTCGACGATTCATGTGCAAAGTCCAAAGCGCAAACGCATTAAGGGCGTGTCTGATATTACTTTTGCTAATATAAGGACGGAAAAATCCGCTTTGCGCCGTGGCGCATGGTCTAAAAGGGTTGAGCTTATTCTCTTAATGAGGTATAGGTGTGTTTTGAGAATAAACCAATCAGAGTCTCATCTCCCATATTCCCATTAAGAGTCAGTTGCGCCGCGCCATAGCGCATTTGCTATTTACTTGGCGGACTTTGTAAGTGGAAAAACTGAACACTTCACTAGAGAGAAAACAGTTAAACAAAGCATCTACAGCACGAGAATGAGAGATGAGCCTCCTCATTGTTTACTTTCACTCTCGTGGATAGGGAAACGTGTTGTACGCACAGATATCCAGTAGCCTATAAACAATTAATTTTCCTTAAGCGCAAAGATTTGTTTCAAACTATTTCTAAATTCAGTTCTAACTAAATTCAGTTCTAATTTCCAGCAAACGAATAAATGAACAATAATAACGTGGTCAAATAAGTGTGGTCAAAAAACTGAGTTATATCTCAATACACATGCTATGCCCCATACGGTCTAAAACCTGACAGGGGGACAAATCTAAGCTTGTTTTGAATAAAACAAATATAAATATGCATATAATAAATAATACTGCTAATAATAATAGCATTATACAAAAGCAAATTGTTATGAATATACTGAAAAAGCCCCCCGAGATGAAGAAGGCATGAAAGTATGGTTTTTATATTTATGTAGGCTAGAAAATAATATGTTTTGTAATATTTTAATCCTTTATATTTATATCCTATATATATCCTTAATATTTTAATTCTTTTTCATATGTAAAGATATTTGTGTGTTGCTGTACATCCTGTTTGTACAACTCCTTTGTGCGTCTCAAGTCCGCCAACATACATGGCGCGCTACCGGGACAAACTGGTTGCAGCCGGAATGCCGTCCATACGGAGATAAGCGGTCAGCTGGTAAGCGCTGAAATGAACGACGTCACACAGCTACGTAGCGTTCGTTTAAAAAAATTAATTGCAGAAAATGGTCTCCAGAATGGTCTCCAGAAACGTCTGTAGGGCTACATTTTCATAACGAGCCATTGTTGAAAATTCTTATTAAATAATCCTTTTAGTGCTTCTTCACTACTCAACTTTCCTTAATAACTTCCTCGGCAACACTTTCGTTTAGTTCACGCTATTAACACATCATTAACTGAGACGATTTGCTTAATAAACTGCTGATTAGCTGCTTATTAATAGTTAAGGTAGTAGTTGGGTTTAGGTTTTGGGATGGATTAAGGATGCTCATATATTAACAATAGACAGGTAGTTAGTACGTTGGTAGTAGGTTAGATATTAGTAGACATTGAAAAACCTGTCATAATTTACTCACCCTTTATTTCATTCAAACATTTATGATTTTCTTCTGTTGAACGCAAATGAAGATATACTGTAAACCGTTGGATGAAACCATTGACTTTCATGGATACATGGACTCTGTTTACTATCATATCCTTCAATAAGGTTCAGTAGGGACATCTTCAGTAGGTCTTTATGTCAGCAATAAACCTTCAGCCCTACATAAACATGTGTAATACATCACACACACACACACACACACACAGGATTTATGAAACCAATATGATCACATAATGACCTGAAATGAAGGGATGTGTATTTGTTCCTTGTATAATTGTAACGCTTGACAGATGTATAACTGCTAACTCTGAGTTATTAAGTGAGTGGGACAATGACTTGCGGAGATTGTTTGACGATTGACTATTTGAATGGTAACACTCTACAATAAGGTTCATTAGTTAATGCATTTACTAATCATAGTAAATCATTGGACAGCATTTATTAATCATAATTGAACATTTACTAATGCATTATTAACATCCAAGTCCATGCTTGTTAACATTAGTTAATGCACCGTGAGTTAACATGAGCTAACAATGAACAACTGTATTTTTATTAACTAATGTTAACTAACATGAACAAATACTGTAGTAAATGTATTGTTCATTGTTTGTTCATGTTAGTAAATGCATTAATTAACATTAACTAATGAACCTTATTGTACAGTGTGACTATTTGAATATATATTTTAATATAAACTTTCTCAGTTTGTCCAGAAGCTCGCCATATATCTCGATGGACTTGAGACGCAGAGAGGAAGCTGACCAGGACTATGGGGTTTCGGTCCGGCAAAGAACGGTTTCAGAAAGCAGGTAAGACAAAAACAGCCAAAAATAAATATAAAAGAGTAAATAACAGGGTGAGAGTGTGGTAAAATCCGAAAAATCAGATGAGGGCTTTTCTTTGATTAGGTTGAACGGTTGATTAGGTTTAGGGAAGTTAGTGGACGCTGGTCAATCTGTGCTTTCGATAACACTATTGGTTGGGTTTAGTGAAGGAGGTGGGTCATCCGATCGGTCAGTCAGTCAGTCATTAAGTCAGTCAGTCAACAGCGGCCTCTGATGGATTTACACGAGAACATCAGGCGCGAATGTCACTCGCTAGAGAAATTTGAGATCTCAAAAAGACATACATGCAAACATAAACTGCAAAAAAACAAAGCTCCTGGGATGTATTTGGTGCTCTCCAGAAATGTATATAGGGCTACGTTTTCAGAATGGGTTGTTTCTTTTTTGCATCATGTCTTTACAGTAATTTAAAGCTTTATTTGGTAATACTTTATTTTTAAGATGACACAGTTACAATGTAACTATTAATTTGACTATTGTGTAATATTAATTAGTTATATATACTTACTATGTGGTTAGAGTTAGACTGTGGGTTGTTTTTAGAATTAGTAACATGTAGTTATACATAATTCATTGTATTTACTATAGCAGGTATATGGAAAATGTGTAACTACGTCATTACTTAAATTAATTACAAACTACTCAAATAACTACTCAAATTAAGGTGTTGCTCTTTAATTGAATGTTAAACGTGTTCCTTATACTTACTGTGGTAACTACAATTAATTCTGCACAATTGCATTTAACTAACCCTAAACCTAAGCTGCATCCTATCCCAACCCAGGCTCATTCTGAAAACGTACCGCTATATACATTTCTGGAGAACCCCAAATATGTCCCAGGAGCTACGTTTTTTTTTTCTTCAGTTTTTGTTTTCGCGAATCCATCAGAGGCAGTTGTGTACACTTTTCGAGATCTCAAATTTCACTTGCGAGTGCCATTCATGCCTGCTCTTCTCACGTAAATCCACTAGAGGCCGCTGTTGACTGACTGACCTAAACCCAACCAATAGTGTTTTCAAAAGCACTGAATGACCCAATCCCCCTTCCCTAAACCCAACCAAAAGTTTTAAAAAGCAATCCAGAAAAAGAAAAGATCTCACCTGATTTTTACCATGTTTTCAGATTTATCACATTCTCACCCTGTTATTTACTTATTTATTTTATTTTTTGGCTTCTGTTTTTGTCTTACGCTCTTTCTGGAACTGTTCTACGCTAAACTCAAACCCTCTCTTCATGGTCAACTCCTATCTGCATCTCAAGTCCACCGACGTACATGGCTAGCTACAAACTGGTAACAGCGGGAAAACCATCCATACCAAGGTAAGCGGTCAGCTGGTAAGCGCGAAAAGAATGACGTTGTACCACCCCGTAGTGTTCGTTTTAAAGATGAAATGCAGCCATAAGTTGCTCTGGATACATAATTCGTGATCTCCAGAAATGTATATAAGGCTAAGTTTTCATAATCAGCCTATGTTGCCCTATCAATATATTAGTACATGTAATCCATTAATATTACTCAGAAGTTAAATTAATAAATACACTATAACAAAGGACAGAAAAATAAAGTGTAAAAATATATAGTACTTAAAAAAGGACTTTCAACTTTCAGAACATTCATACATTTTTGGCCATTATGGCTGTAGATATGAGCTAAAGTTAGGCAGAAATTTATATATATATATATATATGAAGAGTTCAAATGCAAAAACCGCTAAACGCCACTTCCACCAAAAATGAGATAATGACATTGAGCAAATGCTTTAGTCACGTATTACATGTTCAACAAAATTTTTTGCTTCAAATCATCTAAATCGCAGCGTCAGCCCATTCAGAAATAACAGTGTGTTTGCAAAAGACTTTAAACGCCACTTGCCTTTGACGGCAAAAACCGATATATCCCGAGAACCAATCAGAAAGCATGAATCGAATCATATGTTTTCAATGTAACAGCACGCTGATACGCTGGCTTTTATGAGGAGACTGTTTCGTTCTGCTTTCGATTTAGATTTTAAAAGATGGAATTCAATTAATGAGCCTGTCTGACTGTCAGTGAATGGCAAATGAAAACGTCCCTTACCTCAAAACTGTGCATTATAAGAAAATGAAAACCCACGGTACAGTCGGAAGTGTAACATGCATTCATAGTGTTTTTGTGCAGCGACACTACTTTAATTGAGTCTGATTTACTATACGTTAAAAAGCTACTGCCTTTTACTAAAGACAGAGTTAAGATGCTGTTCTTTTATCCGCATGGATGCTATAAGGATAAACAAGAGACGAAAAAGAGACCATGAGCATGGTGAGAATAAATGAATGACAGCTTTTAAAAGTGTCTGAGAGACATCCCCCTTTTTACACAATAGACCTAGCTTGTGTTCTTTTTGCTAACGTAAGCCATTTATTAAAAGATAAATGTAATGTATAAAACTATATATTAGTTATATTACTTCAATAAATTATGTTACTCTTTTTTTATTAATGTTAACAATGTTTTTACACAACATTATTTGAATCTACCAAGCTTAGTTTACAGTGTTTACATTGCTCTACTTACATTAAATCTAAATCCCAAATATTAGAAATGAAAACAGATTTAAGATTTAATTAATGTCAATTTTAATGTTATTGATTAATGCATTTACTTGAAAGATTTCATTCATTTTCATTCTGCTTAGTCACTGATTTATCAGGGGTGGTAACACTTTATTTTGATGGTCCATTTGAGTATTAGTAGACTGTCTGCTTAATATCTGTTGATACTGCTGCTAAACAGACATTTATCTGACTATAAGAAACTTTGCAAGTGCATGTCAACTTACACTATCCCTAACCCCAACCTAACAGTCTACTTATAATCTAATGAGAATTAGTTGGCATGTAGATGCGATGTAACTTATTTCAACAAACGGATCATCAAAATAAAGTGTGACCTCAGGGGTTAACACAGCGGAATGAACCGCCACTTACTTCACAGAATTATGTATTTTTATTGTTAGGTGGTTTGTGTAATGTGTTTTATGTTTGGTAAAATAATTTCTAATTGCATCTTTAGTGATTTTTCAACTAATTACAATGTCTTGTCTCAATAGGAGGATTTAGAGGTTTTTGCAAAAAAAGCAGAAGTGGATTTAGCTGGTTTTAACGCAAAAGAAAATCTACCTTGTTAAAAACTAAAGAATTGTCTCAAGTGACATTTAAAAAAAAAAAAGATTTTATTTACTAGATAATATAGATAATAACCTTTTCATTACAATATAAAATGAAAGTTCTGAACATAATTATAAGAGCCTGATAGAAAATGCTCATTTACAAAAAAAGGTCTGATGGATTTATATATATATATATATATATATATATATATATATATATATATATATATATATATATATATATATATATACACAGTAGTAATTATACATAATTGCATCTAATAACCAAAACCAAACACAAAACTCAACTCTAACCCTATATATGTTCACTGTAAAAAATCCTGGGTTCCACATAATTCATTTATGTTGACCCAACACAAATAGGTTAAGTTAAAGATGAATTGTTTTACAAATTTAAGTGGATAAAACATAAAACAATGAAGTGATCTCCAAAAAACCCTCAAGAATTGTGTTAGTTCAACTTGTTTTAAATAAGTAGTTTGGACAGCAGGAATCGTTTTTTGGAGTGTTGTTAATTAACATTAATTAAATATGCAATTGTAATAAGGATGGTGTGGAATAAAGTGTTAGCCTACACTGAGAAGAAGCCTGCTTTTGGTTGAGCAGAAATGAAGGGAAATCACAGAAGAAATGTTTGTAGATTTATGGTTGCAGGCACGTGAGGAGGTTATGAGCTGAGGTCAATGAAGGGGGTGGAGATTTGGCACAGAGGAACCAGAGAAAATATCCCTAATCCTGCTCAAACTTTTACACAGATTAAAACTGCTGTGAACCAAACAAGCAGGGAGACGCTTTTTGCGTGGCTTCAGGTTTTCTGAGCATGCTCTGGTTTTTTAAGGGGTTTGGGAGAAACACGAAGTGAACGGGTTCACCCCTGCTGTCGCCTGCTGGGTCTCATTTCAGCCTGGGGTTTGGGGAGGGATATGCAAATGCAGGCGTCCCCCTCAGAGCTCACGCGGCCCACTGTTGACAGAGGCATCAGAGCAGCGCAGCGCAGACTCCTGTTCAGTCTCTGGCTTCTGCTTCTGCTGCTGTCTGTCTGTCCATCTGTCTGTCTGAGTGCTGAAGTGGGCAGGATAATGCCAGAACAGCAGATGTTTCGACTGCAGCGCCGTTTGCCCGCCAACAACTGAATCAGTGCTCAGAAAAGCCTTGTGGGACTCAGCAAGGAAAACAAGCAACACTTCACAACCTCCGGACTCTAAAACCCAGCTGACTTGGCTTGACTTTTTCTTTTTTTTTCTTCTGCTTATCCTCCTCAGCTTTTGCTTTCTATTCTGCTCCACTTTATGGCTTTTTCTGTTGGTGTTTTGTACTCTGCTGCTTAAAGATGAGGCGGATTTTCACATTTGGGGGTCTTCTGTTGGTCACACTGCTATTGACTTCAGCTGATGCCAAAGGAACTTTCTATGGAAGTCCATATAGATACAATCTACACAAGTCTGGAAGCGTCCCGCAGCACAACCCTGGAAAACCAATGGGGCATCATAAGTAAGTAAACTCTAAAGTTTACTGCGGGTTTAAAGTTACAATTTCTGACTCATTATGCATGTGTGTGTGAAACATAATGCAGTGACAGCAGTGTCCTGCAGTTTCGGATGCTTCATTTGCAAGAACTTTATACAACACTTTGTAATTACAGCCTGAACGCCAGAAAAGTTAGGACTTTTTAAAAATGCAATAAAATGGAGGATATGCTGAACATATTTAACTTTTATTTAGTTGAAAATGTACAGAAAAAAGTTTTCATTGAGCAATTAAAAAGTATTCTGGAAATATAAACAAATTTTTGATTTCAATGCACGCAACACACTCCAAAAAAGTTGGACAGATGTTAAATAAAAGCCAAGGAATGGTCAGAATATCCAAATAAAAGTGTTTGGAAGCTGTCCACAATAAGCAGGTGAATTGGTGATGCATGGGGGCTTCATAGTTGGGTATAAAATGATCATTGCCTCATTATTTTGTGGCAAATTCATGTGAGAATTGTCAAACAAACTGAAAATGACATGTATCAATACAAAATCACAACCAACTTAAATCTTAGAGAGAAAAGCATACACAGCAGCCTCTGGTGAATTCGCAATTACAAAAACTGCAAAAAACGTACCTCCTGGGACGTATTTGGCACTCTCCAGAAATGTATATAGGGCTACGTTTTCAGAATGAGTCTGGGTTGCTTTTATGGCAAGTCTATGATTATTAGATCAAGTCTCATTCTGCATGTGCTACAACAGTGTGGTTTCATAGACAGAATAGATGTGCTTGACTGGTTTTTCTACAGTTCAGATCTGTCTCCTATTGAAAATGTAAGACTCATTGTGAAAATGAGAAGCAGATAATGATGACCACTGACTGTTGAGCAGCTGATGTTTTGTATAATGGAAGATGTTGCTTGTAAAACTTGAACAGTTTTTGGTGTGTGTTGCCACCATCAAAATTGTTTCTTTGTACTTTTGTAAACTAAATTAACCAATTAAATTAATGGAACTGGGGAATCTAGATTAGGTTCAACTTTATTGTCATTACACATGTACAAGTGCAATGCAAAGAAATGCAGTTTAGGTCTAACCAGCAGTGCAATAGCAGCAAGTGCAGGATACAGGTATAAGTTATAAAGTGCAGTTATAGAAAAACTATGGTGATATTTACAGATGGATGTACTATAAACATTATATACAGGTTGTATTAGCTATGAACAGATTTACAATAAATGAATATGTGTACAGTTTGCTATTAATAATCAGAAGTGTGCAGATAGATAAACATAATTACAAATGTCCATGTGCTGTGGGTATGTACAGTTCAAAAAAGTGAATCAGTGCAATGAATATGTGCAAATTTTAAATGTGCAAATGTTAGACAGTGCAGTGATTGTGAGGAGTATAAGTTAGAGGAGTGTGGGGGGTGTATTAGGGGGGCAAAAGAGTCAGTAAGGGGCAGAGTTCAAAAGGGAGACAGCTCTGGGGAAAAAGCTGTTCCTCAGTCTGCTGGTTTTCGTCCGGGGGAGCTTGAAGCGCCTGCCGGAAGGCAGGAGAGAAAACAGTCTGTGAGCAGGGTGAGAGGTGTTCTTAAGAATACTGCGTGCTCGGCGCAGACAGTGTTTCTTCTGGATGTCCTCAATGGCTGGCAGGGTGGTCCCTGTGATGCGTTGGGCAGTTTTCACCACCCGCTGCAGTGCCTTACGCTCAGCAACAGAGCAGCTTTCATATCAGACTGTGACGCAGTTGGTCAGGATGCTTTCTATTGTGCAGCGGTAGAAGTTCACCAAGACATCTGATGAAAGCTGGTTCTTCTTAAGTTGCCTTAAGAAAAATAGGTGCTGGTGAGCCTTCTTGACCAGGCTGGAGGTGTTGGTGGTCCAGGAAAGGTCCTTTGAGATGTGGGTCCCTAGAAACTTGAAGGATGAGACAGGCTCGACGGCAATCCCATTGATGTGGATGGGATCATGTGAGCCTGTTCGTCCCTTCCTGAAGTCCACAATGAGCTCCTTGGTATGGTTGGTGTTAAGGAGCAGATTATTGTCGGTTCAACAAGTGGCCAGATGCTGTTTCTCCTCCCTGTAGGCAGTCTCATCATTATTGCTGATTAGACCAATCACTGTGGTGTCATCTGCAGATTTGATGATGGTGTTGGATCTGTTCACAGGTCTACGGTCGATGGTGAAAAGGGAGTAGAGGAAGGGGCTCAGCACACAGCCCTGTGGTACACCAGTGTTGAGTGTGACGATGGTGGAGAAGATGTGAACATTCTGTGGTCTGTTAGTCAGAAAGTCCATAACGCAGTTGCAGAGAGACACGTTGATATCCAGGTCTCTGAGTTTGATCAGTACCTTAGAGGGTATGACAGTGTTAAATGCTGAGCTGAAGTCAACAAACAGCATTCGTGCATAAGTGTTTTTATTGTCCAGGTGTGTGAGGACAGAGTGCAGTGCTATGGAGATGGCAATCTTCTGTGCTCCTGTTCCCACGGTAGGCAAACTGATGTGGGTCCAGTGTGGATGGCAGAGAGTCTTTCAGATGTGCCAGGACCAACAGCTCGAAGCACTTCATGATGATAGGTGTGAGTGCTACAGGGCGGTAGTCGTTCAGGCTTGTTGAGCTGGAGTGTTTCGGCACTAATTTACCAAGACATTTTGGACTACATTTTCCCGTCTTTGTGGGGACAGTTTGGAAATGGCGATTCCTCAGGATTATAAAGCAAGCTCCATAAAAAACATGGTTTGGTGTGGAGGATCTTTACTGACCTGACCTAGGTCCTGACCTAAACCGTACTGAGCACCTTTCGGGTGAAGTAGAGACTGAGAGCTAGACCTTCTTGTTCAACATAACTACATGACCACACAAATATGCTTAGGAAAAGTTTAAGAATAAGTTATTAAATTAGTCAAACATATACAGTATCTTGGCAACCGAAAGATTAAATCTAGTGGGATTCATATGGGAAAGAATGTCGGTATAAATGTATTAAAAACAGTATTGCAGTTTTGCTCCAAAAGTGCTCAGGATCATTTTGAATCCTGCTTATAGATAGGCGGTTGGCTTGTTGAGAAACCCACATCAAAGAACTGTTGGCATCTAGGAATTCAGAAATGGCAGTGGTATCAAATGCAGATTGTGAATGTTGGCAGTAATGTTGTATCTGCCTGATCTGTCCTTAGTGACCCGTCAACTGAGCCATTACTTCTTCTACTCTAAACATGATCATCTTTATATTTTATATAGTATAACTTTGAACGTTATAAAAAACACTTGATTTTAGGAACTTTTAACATGTACTAAAGAAAAAAAACTAGCAGGAAAGAAATATATATACAAATATATTTCCAAATATATACAATGGTATGCAGGTGAGACAAGATACGAAGAGACAACATATTCACATTAGCTTCCTTCTGAAATCTTACAAAGAGATTTCATATTTTTGAAGCCACCTGTCAATAATTTTATCTGCTATAATATTTTTATTTCTTTCATTTTTTGTTTATTGTGTGATGGATGTTTTGTTTCTGAATTTATGTACCATTATTAAATTAAAAAAAAAAGTCCTGTTGTGCTGTGACGGGAGTGGTTGTAAAGTGACCAAAAATTAGTATTAGAATGTATATGAAAGAAGCGGATGAGCATCGTGGGGTGGATATCGTGGGGGTGAATGTTGGTGTGAGAGAGAGATTATTTGCTCGGCTAGTTGTCGAATAGAAAAGTGAAGAGAGCTTATAACGTCTATATACCTGAGGATAGCATTTTCCTCCTTGATTATCACCAGACTATTTGTTGCACTGTGTTTACTAAATACAGTGTTAACCGCTAAGGAAATCCGTGAGTTTGCATCTGTGGACCGCAATTGAGTATCGCCATCAAATCCGGACATCCCAGATAGCGCCCTGAGAAAACAGAATATCTCTGTGATAATATTAATAAGAATCCAGGGCCCTTTCCATAATATAGGAGGAGGGCGCTACATAAAATAAATTCAGGTTTTCTCTTTAATATATAATTTGCTATTTCTAAAGCTAAACAACGAGACAATTCTTGTAACTATTGTTTAAAGGGCACCTATGATGAAAATCAACTTTGGTAAGCAGTTTGGACAGAACTGTATGCAGGTATAGTGTGTCTACAGTCATTTTGAAGTGATATAAACACAACAAGTCCTGATGTTAAAATAGGACCCAAATCCCAGTGACTTTGAGGCCCATCGCAACGTGACATAGGAGTCTGGTTTTCCCCACTTACCAAATTGATTGACATGCCATGTATCTATAATAACATGTATACACATGTCCACAGAACATTTGAAAAGAAACTGTGATTAAAATATATGTTCCAACTCTGTGATTTTTATAAGTTTTATAAGTTTAAAACATTTTTAAAACAAAGCATGTTTGTAATAAAGACAGTAAAATCGCTATGTGCGGCCGCATGGTGTCAGTAAACGCTAATATGTGTACAGTATATACTGCAAATGGCATTTGTGTGTGACTCATCATTTCAGAAAGGCTTAAATAAAGTCCAGCACTAATACATCAAACAAAAGTACTTGGTATTTTTGACTAATGAGCTGTATATCAGCTTCATCCATGTCTGTCTCTGTCACTGACTGCTGTTTATCTGATGTAATGCAGGAGACGCAGACACGCACGTGGGAACGGTGGGCGGGGAGAAGCAGCTCTTTTGTATTTAAATCCACAGGCTACAAAAACAGCTACACTGTACTCGGAAACCAAAATGGGCAGATTCTGGAATCTATAATGACTTATCTGATGGGTCTTTTGAGCTGAAATTTTACAGACACATTCTGGAGACAGGTTCATCTTACATCTTGTAAAAGGAGTAAAATAGTGGCTCTTTAAAATAAGAGCTTTCTGTATTTTTCCAATAATGATCTAATATAAAATTTGCATGTGATAAACAGAAAATCAACTATTTTACAGTAAACCGAAAAATATAGTATAAAATGTTTTGGACAATTTGGGATTGCTATGTTTTAATAGCATGGACAAAATGTTTCGAAATTTCTCCCAAAACTCAAACACACTACATTTAAAAATGTAATCATTTATTAAATGTTTAATGAATTGAATACATAGTTCATGTATTATGTGGATGACAAAAATGACAAAAAATAAATGATTAAATCACAGAAAATGATTAAAACACAATGATTTTAAATATTCTATTTTTGCTAATTGTATTTAAAATAGATTTTATGTGTGAGAAACTTATAAAAAATTACCATACATTACCAAAGTATTCTTTAGTTAAATGGACAAAAATTAATGTAGTCGATTTTTTGTAAACATTACAGCATTACAAATTATTAATAAAGGATTTATTAATAAAGGAGTACATTTAAATTCACATGCCCTATAGTTAGTAGCGAAAATAAAATAACGTTTCCTCCCTGTCCGCTTATATTCTTCTATGAGTGCTGTTTACTGGCTCATTGGCGGCATCAACCTGTCACTCACACCAGATCGACCAATAGCAAACTACAACTATTCTGTCAGTCCTCTATAAACACAATCAAGGGTAACACTTTAGGTCACAATTCACAGTATTAACAAACCAATAACTAACACTACTAGTTTAATAAGCCACTAATTAGCTGTTTATCAATAGTTAGTAAGGTAGACGTTGGCTTTAGGTATTGGGTAGGATTAGAGATCATACTTTATAACTAGTAATGAACAGGTAATAACTTAATGATAGGCAGTTAATAAGCCAGTAGTTTATAGGATGAATTGTGACCTAAACTAAAGGGTTACCTATAAAATGTGTGTACTGTATCACACATGAAATCCTGCAGAAGAAAATGGTGTTTGCATGTTTTTGTTTCCAGCATTGAGCATTTTTGTTATAAACTATTATGATTAACGGCAATTACATAACATTATGGAGTAAAAAAAAACTTAAATGAGCATCCCATTAACAAACAAGTCCATAAAAATGACTCACAATAGCACATTGTTTAAGTAAGAACATATGAGAAGGAAGCATCCTCCATATACACAGCTATTATGTCTAGTTAACATCATTGCCAGCATGTAATTTTTGTTTCTCATATGTTTCACATGTTTCTTCTTGATATCATTATGCTGTAAACAGCAGCTACATCATGTTGATGTACAAGGCTCATTTGAGTTTTCAGTTTAGCACAGAATATTGCATGCAATCATGTTGCATTCATTCTCTGCAAGCTGGAAAATCGTAATAAAAGCCTATTTTTGAGTTTTTGTACCCAAATTCACATTAACAAATGGAACCTTATTGTGTTTCCTATAATTTTAGACTTTAAAAAAATCCTCTCAGCACACATACATACATGTACCTAAGAAATATCTGCATTTAAAGGGCACCTATTGTTCAAAAATCACGTTTATAAGGGGCAAAAGTCTGAAAATAACCAGCCCCAAATGGTAAAAATTATCAGTTTTATTTTTTATATGAGTCTGCAGAAACACTTTGATTGACATTCTCCCTCTGTACATGCCATCAGAGGGGGAAAGCCCCGCCCATTAGTGACGAGCTTTCGCTCATTAGCATAGGGCTTTAGTCTCATTTTTGAGTTTGCCACTATGCTGACACCTAGGCATCTGTAGCTCCGCCCTGAATAGAGCACAACCTCATTTGAATTTAAAATGACAGTCATCAAAATGGCACAATTTGGATCGAAGCCTAAAATGAAGAGTTTCATAAAGTGTTACAAAACATTAACTGTGAGGTATTTTGAGCTGAAACTTCACACACACACACACACACTCTAGGGACCTCATGGCCTTTTTTACATATTGTAAAGAGGGGCATAATAGGTCCCCTTTACCAGACACTTAACAATATCAGTCCATCTCTAATATTAATTTTAAACTTTTTTAAAAATTTGGGTAACATATGGACAAACTGAACCGCTGGGTTACATTCACCCAAATCTTGGTTGAAACAGCATTTTTAGAGTGTATCTTTTTGTATATACCACATTATTTATTTCTGTCTCTAATATAGTGTATGAGGTTTCACTGAGCTTTGTTGAGTGAAAAGTATAGCACATCTGCTAACATGTACAAAAGTGTGTGCGCAAAACACGCAAAAAACTGTTTAAGCATCTGAAAAATGTGTTTATACGAATATGATTGGAGGTTCATAATGTCAACAATGGAAGATTAATGCACAAGTGGACATCCAAGCCTGATCTCACAAGAAAACGTAATTATTATTATTATGTTTTATCAGTTTAGTGGCTAATTCATACGAATTTGGGTATGATTTTTAAAAGGAGACGTGGCACTCAACCCCACCCACTAATCCCAACCGACATTAGCGGATAAGTCCATTGTACTAATTTGTATGAATGATATTAAATAAATTCATATGAATAACCCACTAAATTTGGATGTACACACAAATAAATGCTTACTCCCGAAATACATGATTTCATTCTACAGTCTCCGAAATACCTGGTCAAAATATCTTATTTGATACAAACAAATATTATTGATTTGTGAAGATCCTTGCTAATAGCAGAACTTCAAGTCAAATCAAGTCACTTTATTTTACATAGTGCTGTATTCAACAGCTCATTTCAAAGATTAGTATCAACATGAAACAACATGTAAGAGAACCAATTATGCAACTTCAGTAAATGTGAGACAAAGTCAATTTATCAGCTCAAAAGGACACTAGTGTCATGTAGTTCAGTTCAATAATAATGTACGTTTGGTTTAGCAGTAACCCAACAGAAGGTAAACGTAGGGTAAAAGTGTATTTTAAGGTGTCCATGTTCCATGTACTTTCTATAATAAATATAGCTAATGGTTACACTTTATTTTAAGGTGACGTAGTTACAGTGTAACTGTTCATATAAATATGCTGAGTAATATTATTTAATTACATGTATGTTTGGGGTTGGAATGTGGTTAAGGTTTAGGGTTAGTTACATACAGTTATGTATAATTCATTGTAATTACTAAGTAAGTGCATGGAACTTACTCATGCAAATTAAAGTGTGACCTAATTAATAATGGATAATTACATGCAACTAAACCTAGCCCACATTCTAACCCTAAGCGTAAGTAACAACCTTATTTTAATTAATGAATTATTTAATTAATTAGCCACGCAAACACGAGGAGAACATGTAAACTCCACACAGAAATGCCATCTGACTCAGCCAGGACTCGAACCAGCAACCTTCTTGCTGTGAGGTGGATTGTGCTACCCACTGCGCCACCGTGCAGCCCTAAATTTATTAATTAAATTAAAATTAAATATTTCTTGGGGGAAAAGCAGGCTCACTCAATAGACCATTTATCCTTCGCCTAACTGAATAAAAACAGTAAGTTATGATTCCATGCTGCGTCACAAGTCAGATTTATGAATTGATATAATTTAAAAACAAGCCTCCAGATCAGGGGTGTCCTACACCGTTTAGCTCCAACTTCCTTCAACACACCTGCCTGGAAGTTTCTAGCACACCTAGAAAGAGCTTGATTAGCTGGGTTTAGGTGTGTTTAGTTGGGGTTGGAACTAAAATATGCAGGACACCAGCCCTCCAGGACTGAGTTTGGACACCCCTGGTCCAGATCTTGTGGACTAGGATGTGTCATGCTGGTTTAGGTGGAAACAAAAGTTGCAGTCTGTCCAGCAGGATGAAAGATGAACACAGAGCTGGTGTTTAGCCAATAGTGGACAACTGGCATATCAGAGGCCATACTTCACAACTGCAACCTTAACTGACCCTGCATGACCATAAGGGTCTATGTGAGGACTTGTCAGTGCAGTCTATGAGCTCTAGGGAGATTCCCCTTGTAGCAGTTCCATCACAAAATGACAATAGGAACTAATTTACAGCAATAAATCACTTTATGGAGGTATTATTTTAAGCGCTATGCAGAAACGTCTCTGCTATTAAAGGGAGAGTTCAACAAAAACTTACTCACTATTCACTCACCCTCAAACACAAAAGAAGATATCTTGAAGAGACAGATTTCCATACACTCTGAGAAATGCTGGGTTATTTAGCAAAGCAAGGCAAGTTTATTTATATAGCACATTGTAACACCACGCCAGCAGAGGGAGCCCTCGCCCAACTACTGACTTAGCTCCGCTCCCTCTGCAGTCACTTCCTGTTTGTGCTGTATTTTAGCAAGAGCTCAGGCCATGCTTCCGGGCGAAGTATTGCCAGTCTACCTGCATTACCAAGCGTTTTCCAAGAGACTTTCATGACTGCCTGCCTGTGTGTGACCCTGCCTGACTTGATCAAGTACGTGATCTGTCTTTGCCCTCTTGCTCTGTTTTGGACTGTTTGTTGTTATACTGAACCTCTGTCTGCACTCTCACTACGTCGTACTAAGTAGGTTTTTATTCAGTGAGGATATCTGTAATGTATTGAGGTCCTAGGCCATTTAGTGATTTATAGACAAGTAGTAATACTTTGAAATCTATTCTGAATGTAACTGGTAGCCAGTGTAAAGACCTGAGGACAGGTGTGATGTGCTCTGATTTCCTGGTTCTGGTCAGAATCCTGGCCGCAGCGTTCTGGATGAACTGTCTGACTGTCTTTTTGGGAAGGCCGGTGAGGAGGCCGTTACAGTAATCCACCCTGATGCTGATAAAAGCATGACATGGTTTCCGCTACATTTATTCGTCTGTGGCGGGGCGCCATACCAAAACTCATTCCGCCACAACTACATTACAGCTTCTCATTCAAAACATTCGTCGTTTTTTTTTAAGTAGCAGGTTATAATCGCACCAAACTGTATTAAAAGGTAAGTGAATTATAACAGTGCAAATTTTTCTGTAGTCGTAGTAGTGCTGTGTGTTATTTGTCTAACCCTTTAGGGTGACGTGCTGACAGACAGACTAACTGACAGGTGCGTGATGCGTGCCAGCAAACACGACGTAGCTTTCAGTTATGATGAACGCAGTTTCCATAATTATATTTTATTTATAGCTGAAGGTCTGTGGTTCTACATACAATGGCTTTATCTTGCTGGAGTTTATAGCCGTTTCACTTTACTTTAGAATGCATTAATGCCGCTCTGTAGGTATTCCTAGCTAATCTAATCAATGTTGGAGACATACTCGTTACATAAACGCACTTCCGCAGCGTTTATTTGAGAGCGCACAAGAAAATCTGCACTTAAGCAGCGTATATTTGAGGGAGCGCAAGACGTTTTGTGCACGAGCAGAGGAAATAGGCACTCGAGCACAGAGATTGACATGCTCGTAGGCTATTACACAAATGCGATCTCGACTTAATACTGTGCTCACAACATTTGTCAATGAAATAACGCCAAAGGTAGTTGGTAGATCTGTGTAAAAGGCCCAACAGAGTCTGCCGCCACAGATGGAAAAAATCCTAGAGGAAACACTGCATGAACAAGTATTCACTAGAAACAAAGCATCTAACTCTTGCAGTGTTTGTGAGATGATAGTAGGCTGATTTACTGACTGCTCTGACATGGCTATTGAAACTCAGATCTGACTCCAGAATTACACCAAGATTCTTGACTTTATTTTTTGTTGTTTGACCCTTAGTGCCAAGGTACACATTCACCTTGAGAACCTCATCTCTGTTCCCAAACACAATGACTTCTGAGTTTTGAAGAAAGTTTTGGCACATCCAACTGTTAATCTTGTCAATGCATTGGCAGAGGGTGTCAATGGGGCTGTAGTCATTAGGCAGTAAGATTAAGTAGATTTAAGAGTCATCAGCATAGGTCTTATAGGAAATTGGGTTATTTCTCATTATTTGGCTCAGAGGAAGCATATAAAGGTTGAACAGCAGAGCTGCCAGAATCAAGCCTTGTGGGACTCCACATGTCATGGGTGTCCACCCCCAACCTATGGACACCAATACTGACATGGTAACCTCTCCCTTCAAGGTAAGATCTGAACCATTTAAGGGATTTAAACCCAAATTGTGTAAAATATGAACAAACCCAAACTTGATCCTCTAAATTAAATTTAAAAAACTAACCCAAAAGTTGCTTCAGTCCATATTTCACCTAGAATTGGGTTGAAATAACCAAGCATTTTTAGAGTGTAGATACAAATACTATGAAAGTCAATGGTTACAGGTTTCCAGCATTCTTCAGAATATCTTTCTTGTGTTCAACAGAAGGATGAACCTCATAGAGGTTTGAGGGTGAGTGAATGATGACAGAATTGTCATTTCTGGGTGAACTATCCCTTTAAGCCCTCTAGAACTCAGTTATACATGGTAACTGAGACACTGCCACAGATGCGGTCATATAGTGATTAAGTTGAAAATAGCTCTGATCCATTTGGCATCTATTTCTGCACGTGTCTCTGAATGCTGTGCATGAGAGCAGGTCAAATTAGCTGGAGTGAAGGTCCATTTTTATTGCGTCTCTGAACTCTCTTGGCTATTCTGGACCATGGATATTGTACTAAATGTATCCCATTGTTCGATAACGTGTACTGTAGCATCTCCTCTTTCTTTGCTTAATGGATCCCATATCTCCATATTTATACTGTCAGTAGCCTGTACCTTTCCAGAGCGACTCTTTAGGGCATGGCCAATGACTGAACCCAGCGGCCGATGAAAGATTGCTTCCATTAGCGCGAGCGAGAAGGTGGATGAGATAGAGAGGACAATGAGAAGAAAAAAATGAAGGGAGATATTTATATGGAGAACGAGGGAAAACTCTGGCACCACTCCATCTCACAACTGTAAGCTTTAAGTGCCATTAAAAGCTTTTGACGTGCCTGTGCAGTGCTCAAGGGTGACTGAGGGTCATTTTAAACAATGACGGCCATTTATATTTAGATTATGAAAATCCAAAGCCAAATCCTTAGCTAGATGACGGTCAAAAACAGTCTGATGCTTATTTTTTTTACTCTAGTCACACGTAGCCAGCTGTATAAAGTCTAACGCAGATTAGCATCTTATTCAATTTACTAGAATCTGAATATCTTTAAATAGTATGAAACCACAAACCTTGTACCAATCCAATGATTAGACTAATAAAACCCTTCAAACTTTGTGTTGCTGTCGGCTTCTGATGAAAGCTAAATTAAATTAATCAGCCCTGTACGGCTTTCTTTGTGATAAGCATTAGGTGGTCAGTGAACAAGCAGTGGGCGGTCTGCGTGAAACCCATTTTTCATGTGGTGCACCTCAGGTGTATGTACTGGGCCCGTTTACATTGCTATTCAACTCTGCGCTGAGATGCGTCCTGCACACACAGAGGACACACCAGATGAAATATGTTTTTTAATGTTCATTTTTTAAATGGATGCGCATCTTGATGTTTTTATTAGGCATTTTTTAAATGTAGAATGAGCATAAGAATTGTTGAATGGAAACATTGGTAACACTTTAGTTGTAGTATTAATTCTCTACAATACCTGACAAAAGTCTTGTCGCCTATCCAAGTTTTAGGAACAACAAATAATAATAACTTGACTTCTAGTTGATCATTTGGTATCAGAAGTGGCTTATATGAAAGGCAAAGGCCTCTAGATTACGCTTATTTTTCCAAAATAAAATATGATCATGCCTTTATTTTTTATTATTTAATTAGGACAGTAAGGTCTGACTTTGATTGGACAAAAGTCTTGTTACTTAACAGAAATAATGTACAGTATAGAATATAAAATCATAGTGGAGTGGGAAAAGAATGAATATTGTGTATGACTCCCATGAGCTTGGAGGACTGCATCCATACATCTCTGCAATGACTCGAATAACTTATTAATAAAGTCATCTGGAAGCGTTCTTGCAGGACTCCCAGAATTCATCAAGATTCTTTGAATCTCCTCCATTTTACCCCGGACATGCTCAATATTGTTCATGTCTGGTGATTGGGCTGGCCAGTCCTGGAGCACCTTGACCTTCTTTGCTTCCAGGAACTTTGATGTGGAGGCTGAAGTAGGAGTGCTATCCTGCTGAAGAATTTGCCCTCTCCTGTGGTTTGTTGATACTGTACCTCAGGCTGATGTTGCCATCCACTCTCTCGCACACCCCATACTGAATGTAACCCCAAACCATGATCTTCCTTCACCAAACTTGACTGATTTCTATGAGAATCTTGGGTCCATGTGGGTTCCAATAGGTCTTCTGCAGTATTTGTGATGATTGGGATGCAGTTCAACAGATGATTCCTCAGAAAATCTACCTTCTGCCAATTTTCCAAATGATCAACTAGACGTCAAGTTATTATTTGTTGCTCTTACCTCTGGGATCGACGACAAGACTTCTGTCAGGTAGTGTATATTAACTAGTGTCTTATTATCTGCCTATCATTAACATAGTGTCTGGTTATTAGCACTTATAAAAGCCCTAATACATCCCTAAACCTACTCCATACCTTAACCCAACCCGTTTTTCATGTGGTGTACCTCAGGTGTATGCACTGGGCCCGTTCACATTGCTATTCAACACTGCACTGAGATGTATCCCGCACACACAAAGGACACGCCAGCTGAAAGATGTCTCCAATAGCCTCAAACGCTTCTCTACACCATTCCTCTGACAGATGAACACACGTTTTCCTCATGCTGTGTGGTCTTTGTGGTTTTAGAAATCAGCCGGCGGAGCTAATATTCATCTTTCATATGCAGCACACAGATCATAGGCACTGTTTAACACATCACAGGAGGCTCTTAGATCACTTTACATGCCTGACAGTGTGTTAATTTGTCCTTTCAAGAGTCACTGTGCTGCAGTTCAAGCAGCATTACGAGCTACGTTGTTTCATATGAACAAACGCAGATGCCTGGAATAGTTTGAATTGTTGCTAAACATGATTTTATTTTTAACGGTTGTTGACAGAAACAGAGCCTTATCTGTGACTCTCTTGTTCTTCCTGTTGAGTACATGTGAGATTGATAGAATCCACTCATGTAGATAAGGTTGAGTTGGGTTTCATGTGTTTACATGTGGAACATTTGGACACCTGGACTCATTTTACATGACTACGGAGCTTGTCCTTTTTCTTCCAAGTGTGCATTCACCTCACAAACAAACGCTGGGGTCTGCTTTTCGTTACTCACAGGCAGAAAATCTCCAGCCTTCTGCATGTACTTATTTGCATTCCCATTGCACAGCTCTGTTTAATGCCAGCTAAATTGAAGAAGCAAGTCAAAGGGGTCATTTCTGTTGGTACTGTAAGCGCAAAATGTGTGAAATGATCCATTACTCACACAATGTAACTTAAGACACACTTTTGTTGCACTATGAGCAGGGCCAGACAGAATCTGCAGACCTCTTTCGATATTTATGCTCAAATTTTTGAGAGAGTGATATGCAGAGTGATTATTTTGAAAGCGCATGAGCTAAAAGCCTCCCAGCAGGCACACAACTTATAAGATGATAATATTAGTTTAGATTTAGGTTGTGACGTCAGGTGACCAAAATTGAGTGACTAGCCAGCATCTAAGGACAATGTTATTTTGATGTCCAGTAATGACGTTAAATGACGTTGATATTTCAACCCAGGCTCATTCTGAAAATGTACCTCCACGGGCGTTTCTGGAAACCGCGTAATACGTCCTGGCGTTTTGTTTTCGCGAATCTGCCAGAGGTCGCCGTGTACGTTTTTTGAGATCTCAAATTTCCCTAGCGAGTGCCATTCGTGCCTGCTGTTCTTGCGTAAACCCACCAGAGGCCGCTGTCGACTCACTTTTTGACAGACTTTCTGACTGACTGAGCGAACAATCGGCTGACCCACCCTCCGCTTCCCTAAACCCAACCAATTTTATCGATTGACCTGCCCACTCGCTTCCCTAAACCCAACCAACACGTTTCAGAAGCAATCCAAAAAAAAAAAGCCCTCGTCTGATTTTTTTTTCATTTACCACGTTCTTAGATTTTACCACATTCTCACCCTGCTATTCACCTGTTTGTTTTATATTTTGGTTTCTGTTTTTGTCTTACCTTCTTTCTGGAACCGCTCTTCACCGGACTCGAACCCCTGTCTCGTGATCAACTCCTCTTTGCATGTCAAATCTGCCGACGTACGTGGCGCGCTAACGGGAACAAACTGGTTGCAGTTGGAATGCCGTCCATAGGGAGGAAAGCAGTCGTTCAGCTAGTAAGTGCGAAAAGGAACGGCGTCACACCGCCCCACAGCGTTCGTTTAGAAAAACTTAAATGCAGCCATACGTACCTCCGCCAACGTAATTCGCTTTCTCCAGAAACGTCCACGGAGGTACGGTTTCACAATGAGCCTGTGTTGTGATATTTGGTTGATTTTAGGTTGTGTTGGAAAGTGACCAACGTCAAGCCAACATCTTAAATTAACGTCATATTGACATCAAATACTGACATTTATTTGTCAGGTATGGCAACCAAAATCCGTCTAATAGACATCGTAATGGTCAGGTCCACACAACGTCATCTTTAGACGCTGATATTTGGTTGTTTTTAGGTTGTGTTGGGAAGTGACCACAATCCAACGTCTGTACATTGGACACCGACGTCATTCTGACATTGGGTTCTGACGTCAAAGCAATTTTTACTTCCACCCAAAATGCAACGTCCCCAAATTTTGGGGTACAACGTCACTCTGATATCATGTTGATGTCCTGTGCCTGCTGGGCTAATACACAAAATAATAAATTTACATTTTTCTTAGTGTTTGCAATCAATATTCAAATAGAAGCACTTGTTTGTTAAACAAAGCCACAGTAGGTTTCTCATATACCATAATACATCCAGTAAAAGACAGAAAACATTCATTTACAAGTTGTATTGTGCATAAATAATCTAAATATTATTGGCATATTATTCAACACTAATACAGAAATAAATCTAAAATTAAATAAATATATATTTACACACATTCACAAAAGTAAATAAATAGACTGAATGTTTAAAAATCTGCAAAAATCTCAAAAATTTTCTCAAAAAAGTCTCAAAAATCTGCAAAAATTTTTCATTTTAAAAATTAAAAATCCATGTCTGGTAAGTTTAGTCAAAATGTCAGGTACAGTCATTATCATCATGTATAGATTTCGCATTATTTTTCACAATAAGTATGTTGATGATGAATATAGAACAAACAAAGTAAATGTGAAGCATGTTTTGCACATGCATACAAATTTCTTTATTATTATTTTTTTTCTCTTGGACTAACAGTGTATTAAATCATTTAAATTATCAACCCTAAATCCTGTTTCCTGTTAAATGTATAGGTGTGTCACACATAAATTACAAAAACTGAATATAAAACTGGTTACCACTGCATAAAATATTGTATGAAATGAGTTACAATAATCAATCAAGGACAATCTTTATATTTTAAAATGAAACAATATGTCATTTGAACAATTACACCTTTTTGAGTCATCAGTGTGGCAATATTTGATTTTTAGTTACTTGCGTAGAAAGAACCTCGTCCTCAGCCATGTACAGAAGGAAAGTGCTTTATTTTGAGATCAAAAACATGTTTTTTTTAACCATTAAAATTCAATAATGTATCAATAACAATCAAATTTCCTTTATAGTTATAAAAAAATAGAATATACATTGATGAATCTATACTTAATTTAGTGAGTATGCTGTGATTGTCAACATCATACAAATCATTGCCAACAGTGATGAAAAAAAAGTCATGACTACAAATGTTTTTAAGTTAATTTAATCTGTTAATCAAACTACTTTTTTTAAGTTATACAAAGGTTAACTCAATATTCTCTTAACTCAATGATTCCACTAATAAATTGATGGCAGCAAGAATTGTTTTACAGTGCGCTATTACTTTTATTTGTTCCAGTTTCCCATTGAAGATCATTGTGTTTCTCACTGGTGATTCATTGTGTCATTGGTGTCACCATGTTTTATCCCTATCACATTAATTAAAACATGTCAAGTGGCAAGATAATCATTTTAGGTGCATTGAATTCAGCTACACACAAGATTTAAAATGAAAAAGATACAGTTATAGGGTTATATAGTTATAGGGATATAGTGAATATATGGTTCTGCTGTGGGCATTTTTTCTTCTATAATAAATAACTTGTGCCTCAGGAGATGAACATTTCAGATGTGCTCGCTCAGCTGGTGTGCCCATAAATTCCATCCCATTACACGCAATTTATCATCACATGATGTGTTAAAAACAAAATCACATGACAATCACATGATCATATCAGATTTTTTAACGGACATGCTGGATTTTATTTGGTAAATGTGTTTCCATCGTAGTTGATGCACACTTTTTCTAATTGGGTAGTTTTTTAAAAGTTTTTTTTTATTCTATTCAGTTGTGGATCTACTAGAATCTGAATATCTGAGATATTATAAAATGATAAAACCCTTTCAAAGTTTGTGTTGCTGTCTGATTCTCATTAAAGCTAAATTAAATTAATCAGCGCTGTCCGGGTTTTGTTGTGGTATGCATTATGTGGTCAGTAAATAAGCAGTGTTCGAGGGTTTGAGTCCGGTGAAGAATAGTTCCAGAAAGAGTGTAATACGAAAACAGAAGCCAAAAACTAAAACAAACAAGTAAATAACAGAATGAGAATTGGTAAAACCTGAAAACATGGTAAAATCAGGCTTCTGTGAGGTATAATAATAAATTGGTAAAACCTGAAAACATGGTAAAATCAGGCTTCTGTGAGGTATAATAATAAATTGGTAACACCTGAAAACATGGTAAAAATCAGGCTTCTGTGAAGTATAATAATAAATTGGTAACACCTGAAAACATGGTAAAAATCAGGCTTCTGTGAGGTATAATAATAAATTGGGAAAACCCGAAAACATGGTAAAAATCAGGCTTCTGTGAGGTATAATAATAAATTGGTAAATCCCGAAAACATGGTAAAAATCAGGCTTCTGTGAGGTATAATAATAAATTGGTAAAACCCGAAAACATGGTAAAAATCAGGCTTCTGTGAGGTATAATATTAAATTGGTAAAACCTGAAAACATGGTAAAAATCAGGCTTCTGTGAGGTATAATAATGAATTGGTAAAACCTGAAAACATGGTAAAAATCAGGTTTCTGCAAGGTCTTTTCTTTTTCTGGATTGCTTTTTAAAACTCGGTTGGGTTTTGGGAAGTTGGTGGTCAGGTCGATCTGTGCTTTTTAAAACACTATTGGTTGGGTTTAGGGAAGGGGGTGGGTGGAGTTATCGGTCAGTCGGTCGGTTAGTCAGTCAGTCATCAGCGACCTCTGGTGGATTTACACAAAAAGAGCAGATGCAAATGGCACTCGTAAGGGGTTTGAGATAGTTTGAAAATAGTTTGAGAAAGTTTGAGATATCAAAAAGCGTACACAGCGGCCTCTGGCTGCAAAAAAAACTGCAAAAAAAAAAAAAAAACATAGCTCCTGCGACGTATTTCGCGCTCTCCAGAAATTAGGTACGTAATCAGAATGAACCTGGGTTGGATCTTATTCTACATCCCTAATACTAAATCCCAACTATTATCCTAATACCATTTAATAAGCAGCAAACTAGACGTTTACTGAGGCAAAAGTCTTAACTCATGGTTTGTTAATAGAGAGAACTGAACCTTAAGATGAAGCGTGACCCAGTCTTTATAGTAAGGTGAAGACATGTCGCTTTCCCAGGTTAGTTCAGTAAGCGCTGTTGTAATTAGATTCATTAATGTCAGGGGTCAGTGCACTGAACTTTACACACACTGTGACGGACTGAAGCATTGTAAGAGTCCACATCTCTGAAGCAGAACCTCTGTTGAACAGCAGGACTGAGGGTTTTGCTGCAGGCTCCAGGGAAAATGCCAGATCAGTACAGCAATGCATGACTGCTCTTCAGTCAGAGAAGCTCTGTGTGTAAAAGCACATGCGCACGTGGGCCATACACTGCATATTCATGGACAAATGTGGGTTTCCTTGTGTGTTTTGTATGTGTCACTTCAACAAAACTGTGTTTGTTTGTCAGCCATAAATCAGCAATAGAGTAAACTATGCTCTGTGTAGTGAGCTACACTCAGAAGTTATAACTCAGAGTTATGTTTGTTGCTTGTTCAGACTACTTATTTAAAATGAGCTGAAACAACAGAATTCTTCAGTTTGTTTTGGGAAAACTTCATTTTTTTATCTTTAATATGCTTAAATTGGTAACAAATAATGCGTTAACTTAATTCTTTCAAGTTGTCCCAACACAAATCGATTGAGGGAAACAAACAAGGGCAAACAGCATCAACATTTAATTTGTTTATCCGCATGTAAGGGAATATGATAAAGCCAATAAAAGAGGTATGGGTCACACGTTATTTATGTTGAATTTAAGTTACATGTCGACTAATTCTCATTAGATTATAAGTAGACTGTTAGGTTGGGGTTAGGGTTAGTGTAAGTTGACATGTACTTGCAAAGTTTCTTATAGTCAATTAAATGTCTGTTGAAGGAGCAGGATCTACAGATATTATGCAGACACTCCACTCATACTCAAATGGACCATCAAAATATAGTGTTACCGAGGCATGTACGAGCTTTGTACTGTGCAATTGAAAATAAATAGAAGCCATCCCGGAAATATAACCAACCAAAATTTACAGGGTGAAGTAACTAGAGTGGCGCCAAAGCAAAGAACTAAGCAAAACCAACAGCCACATAAACAAAAACACAAGATCTCGTCTAAACTTAAAGAAAATAAAAATGTGAAAGAAATCGCAATATTCAGTGTCTTCAATGCCAATAAATGATTAAATAAACTAAATTGGCCGAAGTGTACAGGTATGTGTGTAAATAAGTGTGTATGGATGTTTCCCAGAACTAGGTTGCGGCTGGAACGGCATCCGCTGCGTAAAACATCTGCAGGATAAGTTGGCGGTTCATTCCGCTGTGGTGACCCATTAAGAATAAAGGGACTAAACCGAAGGAAAATTAATGAATTTGAAAAGGAGTTTTGTCTTAATCATCTGCGACTGCAACATGAAAAATTTCTGTTTTAAAAATGCTTTCTATTTTCCACATCGTCGCAGGAGAACAACAGCATAAACTACAATGACAATGATCACCTCAGGTACTGATTATGTGCTTTATTCAGTGTTAAATGCTACCAGTGTGAGTTCAAATACTCTTTTACATGATATTTATTGCCATACTACTGAAAGCAGCAGCAGTTCACCTCAGATCTTGAAAATAAAAGTTAGAACTGTGACCAACACCATCAGTCACTCTGTAGCCTATTAATAATGTTAAAGGTTTAATATGTGTTAATTAGATTAAAATCCTTTACCATTTCATTGGGAGTGTAGTGGCACTGGTATTTAAATGTTTCTGTCGTGTCACATTTGGTGTAGAAAGACAAACTGCTTGTCGCTGGAATCTTTTCACGTTGAATGTTGTCACTACACAGTGTGAGATGTTTTTTTTTTCCCATTTGAGATTACAACAGCCTTTCAAAACCATTAAATTCACAACTATAAACTTTTAGGAGGGAACAAGTTGACATTTTAAGGGTTTTGACTCAGTGACAAGCTGTCATACATCAACCGTTTTGCACATGTGCGTGTTTTCACATAGGACAGCCTACCAATCACGCAGCGTCAAACAATATCCAATCAGTTCCAGCTGCACAGATCTAAGGCCCACCCACAATTTTGTTTTGTACTTGAGAAGTTGTTTCACCCAGTTATACCGTAAGAAATAAAAGATTAGTACAACTTAATTACATGCTGATTTACATACTTTCACTTGCTATTTATGCTAAATAACGGTCAAATCTCTCTCTCTCTCTCTCTCTCTCTCTCTCCTTCCATGTTGTTTTATTGGTATGTTGCAGTATTGCAAAAGCATTTAACTATGTAAAATATGCAATAGTGTACAATAAATGAGAAATAAATTACAGAAAAAAGTAAACAAAAAACGTCTCTGATATTAATGATTAATATATTATTAGGTAATATTAAATTATTATTATGATGGTGTATTGGAGGCCAGCTAGCGAAGTGCTATGTAGGTAAACCTCACTCCTCTGACCTCAAAAGGTGATCTAGCGACAGACGATAGAGGCCATGGTCTTTAGCCTCTTTGTTGGAGCAACCGACTCCCATACAAAGAATCGCTGGTTTGATCCCAGCTCAGGCTGAGTTGGTTGCAGTAGGACTTGTGGGCTACACATGGGGGCTCGTCCGGGATGGGAGTGAGGTTAAGAAGGGTGAGTGTAACGGAGGCCAGCTAGCAAAGTGCTATGCAGGTAAACCTCACTCCTCTGACCTCAAAAGGTGGTCTAGCGACAGACGATAGAGGCCATGGTCTTTAACCTCTTTGTTAGAGCAACCGACTCCCATACAAATAATCGCTGGTTTGATCCCAGCTCAGGCTGAGTTGGGTGCAGTAGGACTTGTGGACTACACATGGGGGCTCGTCCGGGATGGGAGTGAGGTTAAGAGGGGTGAGTGTAACGGAGGCCAGCTAGCAAAGTGCTATGCAGGTAAACCTCACTCCTCTGACCTCAAAAGGTGCTCTAGCGACAGACGCTAGAGGCTGTGGTCTTTAGCCTCTTTGTTAGAGCAACCGACTCCCATACAAAGAATCGCCGGATCCCAGCTCAGATCGGATTGGGTGCAGTAGGACCGGTGCATTACAATGATATTATTTGTAATAATTTCAATTATAAACATTGTCAATTATTTAAAAGTACATTTATACAGTATATTTTGGTATACTGGGTGATGCGGTGGCGCAGTGGGTAGCATGTTCGCCTCCAAGCAAGAAAGTTTTGTTCTCCTCCTGTGTTCGCGAGACCCATGTCACCTTCAGCATGGGAGTTGGTTGCTCTGACTAGGAGGCTAAAGACCATGGCCTCTAGCGTCTGTCGCTAGAGCACCTTTAGAGGTCAGAGGAGTGAGATTTACCTGCACAGCACTCCTTTGACCTCTAGAGGTGCTCTAGCGATAGACGCTAGAGGCCATGGTCTTTAGCCTTCTTGTTAGAGCGGCCGACTCCCATGCGGAGGGTCGGCCCGTGGTGTAGGACCGGCGGGGTTACATACGTAAAATCAGTACATGAAGAACAACGTTTTCAGTCGTAGTGTTGATGAGCATTTTCTCTGAAAGAAGAAGATGATTGAGCATTTTTAAATGAAAACACCATTATTGTAGATGTAGCCTAAATAAAATTCTAGCATATCAACAGAATCAACAAAATGTCAAAAGAGGTCCAGCACATTCAAGAGTTATAATGTTATTTTCCTAATACTTTTTAGCTCATGAAATTTTGAATGTTCATTGATGTTCGCATGTCTCTTTTTCCCTCAACAGGAACTACTGTGCATATGTTGTCCAGAAGAATGTCACCTGTGTAATGCAAGACGGAGTGGCCACATATGTCAAACCAGAGTACACTACCAAGTGCATATGGGGACAGAAATGCCCTGTGCTCATGTAAGTCAAACACTCCTGAGTTCAATTTAGTGATTCAGCAAAATGTAAGTAAACAAAAAGATGGATTCTTATCTTTTAACTTAGCATGCACTGTAAGAAATGCTGGGTTCCACATTAATGTTGTTCCAACACAAATTGACAAATTTAAGTGGATTATAAATAAAACAATTAAGTTGTCCAATTTTTTTTAAAATTCATTTTAAAGGGCACCTATGGTAAAAAATCTACTTTTCAAGCTGTTTGGACTGACATATGTGCATGTATGGTGTATAGACTGTCATATTAGGGTGATATAAGCACACCCAGTGCTTTTTTTTCAATTTAACAACATAAAAAATGGTGGACCAATTGGAGCGGTTTTCAAATCGACCGCTACCTGACGTAGGAGAGCGGTCCCCCTGCCCACCAATATTTATTGACAGGCGCGTCATCATATCCTCAGTTTGTTGATTCACGTCCGCCATTTTCAGCGTGAGTCGAATCGATATCACTAAAGGAACACGCTAGCTCTATTTTTAGATGCAATAAGGCTCATTGGGCTCAACACAAGAGCAATATTCTCCACATTATCGCTCTAATCGGAATTATTGGTTGTATCTTTAGGTAGGTTTGCAAACATGTGTACTTCTCATTGAGTCTACCTTATACTTCAGCCGTTTGCATTTCTCGCGATCCCAGAAGCTCCCTGTGATCTTAACTAGCATGCGTTTTAGAATTCTAAACATCGGTTTCTATCAGGGTACACTCAAGTCGACGGCTGGGTGCCGCGGACCGCTGCAGAAACCTATGTTTAGAATTCAAAAATGCGCGACGATTCAGGACACTTCATGTTTCTGGTTCGCCACAGAGAGTGTCTGGTGTGCCGTGTCGTGGCATCGAGCGGCTCATCCGGTGCCTCAGTCAAAGTTAATTCAGTGTGTGTGGTTATTAGTTTCTGTGTACAAGCTCAGCACTTGAAACTAGCACACAGTTGGCTGTAAAACTGTACAAAGACACAAATGATTTTGTACTCTCTGCTTGGTCTGTGTCAGAGTCGTACATGTACGACCCTCTCTCTCCTCCGTCTGCCTGTCAGACTGTTGCAAACGCAGAGCGGGTGAGCTCACGGCCCCGCCCCCTTGTTACGTTGGCGGGAAGCCGAAACTAATTTACATGTGAAGCAACACACCCATAAATCATTGAACTGTGGACACGCCCCCAACATGACACTTTTGAACACATTATAATAAAAAATCTGAATTGTGTTTTAAACTGAACCTAAACTGGCACACTCAGAAGAGCCATAATATTAATATTAAATCATAAAAAAGAGGTAAACTATGTGCCCTTTAAATACAATGTTTGAACAAGCAGCTATCTTTTTTTAAAATGTGAGGTCTCATAGTTCAAATTTGTTAATAATAGCCAACAGTTTTGTCTAAGTGAAGTTTCACAAACTAAAGCTATGGTCACACCAGGCTTTGTGTGTGCGAAATTCTGTCGTACGGCGCTGCGAAAAGGGGCGGGATTAAACAAGATAATTAAACATTTAAAAAAGCGAGCGATTGCTCAATATTTAAAATTTCTGTCCAGAGAGGTCGTGTTTTAATCCTCAATTGGTCTCACGCAGCCAAGTGATGCGATTTCGCAGGTCAGAGTTCACCAAGCTTGAACTTTGCACAGCAGCAACCTGCGAAACTCGACGCATGACCCCGCGTTTCCGGTCTGACGCATTCGCGTGCGTATGAATGGAAGTCTATGGGAGGAAAAGTCAAGTGTGACCGCACCTTAATTTCGAGAGGAGCACGTGATATGATTGACTACAGCTGATCCTCATTGCTAATCATTAGCTAGCCTATCAGATCATTCTAAAACTACTATAAATATCCTGCCTAAACTTCATTCCTTATCTTCGTTTTTGGAAAACCCCCCCCCATCCTTCCCTTCTCCCTCCTCCTCTTTCATGATCGGGCAACACGGTGGCTCAGTGGTTAGCACTGCTGCCACGCAGTAAGAAGGCCACAGGTTCAAGTTCTAATTGAGCCAGTCGGCACTCCCTGTGTGGAGCTTGCATGTTCTCCCTGTGTTTGCGTGGGTTTTCTCCGGGTCCTCCGGTTTCCTCCCACAGTCTAAAAACACGTACATAAGTGAATCGTATCCCTCCTAATGCTCATTGACCAGGCGGGAACCTCGGGCTCATCTATCTCCGAGCTCAGGGTTCTCTCCCGGGACAGTATGCCAAACCTGCTATCATAGTCGAGCATTATCTAAGTATGAACTCTTGAAAAAGATGTTTTTGATATCCCAATTGATCCTACATTTAAAAATACTGTAACCTTATATATTTTGTTAATTAATAATTAAATGTAAAAATGTTATGGAATTTATCACTCTAGTAACCCGCGTTCATTTATGAAACCCACGTTGGAGAGACTGGGGTGAGAACAGCCAGAAATAAGGGTTACAGACTGGTAATTCGTTTATTCTTTAGTCTGGAGCATCGACATAACATTCACAAACAGCATTACAACAGCCTTGCGTCTCCCGAACTTTTCTCCACTCCTTTTTTTCTCTCCCTCCTGCTTTCCGGTTTACCTCCCTTAAAGGAGCCAAGCACAACAATAACTTTCTTAACTAATACATATTAAACCTTGTATCAGACATATCAAAAGTAAATAGAAAATCTTTCTAAATAAATTCCATAACATTTTTACATTTAATTATTAATTAACAAAATATATAAGGTTACAATACTATAGTAATTTAGGTAACACTTTATTTTGATGGTCCATTTGAGTATTAATAGACTGTCTGCTTAATATCTGTTGATACTGCTGCTAAACAGACATTTAACAATAAGAAACTTAGCAGGTTCATGTTAACTTACATTAACCCTAATACCCAACCAAACAGTCTACTTACAATCTAATGAGAATAAGTTGGCATGTAGATGCGATGTAACTTAAATTCAACAAACGGACCATCAAAATAAAGTGTGACCGTAATTTAAACTAAATACTGTAGTATTTTGAACCACACTGTAATAAAATACTTGAATGAATCTGTTCTGGCGATTGCAAAGTTGCTATGGTAATGACAATAGTAGGTCTAATTAAAACAAACGACCCAATACTCTAGTATTCTACAACTAAGGGTGTATTACAGCCTACAATACACCACAGTTTACTGTAGTAAAACTAAAGCATACTTTAAATCGGCTCACTGTAATGCTACAGTATGCTGGAGTGTTAACTAAGCGCTGTAAATTAGAAATAAAGCATAATAAAAGTGTAATAGTATAATAAGTAATAAAATTACAATAAAAATGTAGTTCAAAAACACTATACACTGCTATTAGGGATCGCTGTGAATGAGATGATTTGGTGGAGTTTGAAGAAATCAGACATGTTTATATTGTGTTCTTCTGGTGCCCTCTAGTGGTATTTATTTTCACTTTATGATGAAGCATCTGTTTTAACGTATGAGATTGAGAGACTCACTCTGCATATCCATGTGTGTCTGTGTTTTCAGTTTTATCTGAAGTGGAAGTCCTACTATAACAACTCGTTTACTCTGATTTATATACAATATGCAGCATTTTGATCTGAAGAATGTGTTAAACAATATAATAACGCATCGGATATGAATAGTATTGTATGCTTGGTGATTAAGTAATATTTTAGAATTTGTATGAAGGTTCAATCTATTTTATTTATTCTACCAAATCATAAATGCACCTTGAGCTAAATTAACCTTTATATGTAATTAAGGCAAAATTATTAATCGTTATTTTTCGAATATTTCCCAAGTGCTATTAAACATTTTTTCAACACATTTTTAAACATAATACGCACATTTTTATTCTAAAAACAAATTTCTTTCATCTTAGCCATGACAATAGTACATATGCAACTTATCCAGCATATGTTTTATGCAGCGGATATCCTTCCAGCTGCAACCCATCACTGGGAAACATCCATACACACTCATTCACACACATACACTACGGACAATTTAGCTCACCCAATTCACCTATACCGCATGTCTTTGAACTTGTGGGGGAAACCAGAGCACGTGGAGGAAACCCACGTGAACACGGGGAGAACATGCAAACTCTACACAGAAATGCCCACTGACCCTGCCGAGGCTGAACCAGCGACCTTCTTGCTGTGAGGCGATTGTGCTATCCACGGCGCCAGGGTGATGCCCAATTTTCAACCAAGTGCAATTTAAAGACTTAACTACACTGTAAAAAATCTGTTAATTAACATTTGTTAATTCCCTGCTGAAGTAAACAGCTCAAACCAGACTAGGCTGGTTGGCTAGTTTTAGCTGGTTGACCAGCCTGGTTTTAGAGGGGTTTTGGCCATTTCCAGGCTGGTTTCCAGCCATTTCCTGCCTGGTCTTAACTGGTCAGGCTGGAAAAAAAACATCTAAATCCAGCTAAAACCAGCTTGACCAGCCTGGTTTAAGCTGGGTATAGCTGGTTTTAGCTGGTCATCTCCCAGCCTGACCAGCTAAGACCAAGCTGGAAATGGCTGGAAACCAGCCTGAAAATGGCCAAAACCCCTCTAAAACCAGGCTGGTCAACCAGCTAAAACCAGCCAACCATCCTAGTCTGGTTTAAGCTGTTTTTTCAGTAGTGTTAACAAGTGTTTTTCATTTATCTATGGGAGATCTATGTCCCATAATGCAATTCAAAGCATAAATAAATGGAAAATAAAAACATGAATCACAAAACTGCTAATTTACAGATATTTATTGCAGTTTAATTAGGGACACTAGGCAAGTTAAGAAAATTAGGCAGGTCATTGGACAACAGTGGTTTGTTCTGTAGCCAATCAGAAAAATTGCTGCATCACTAGTCCTATTATGCCTGAATGTCAGTGGACAAAGCCCCTGAAGTAATTCACCTCACTGATTTAATTGTTTCTGATGTAGAGTACAGAGCAGATGTATGGTGAAGTGTGAAGTTCATTGTGTTTGTGACATTCAGTGTGTGTTTGTTCTGCCGCAGGTATCGCACAGTCTTTAAACCACAGTACAAAATCGGCCATAAAACCATCACTGAGCTGGAATGGCGCTGCTGTCCGGGTTTCACTGGAGAGAGCTGTGCTGAAGGGCCGAGCTCGGACCCGGACGGCATGATGCCACCCTTCAAGGGCTCTTTCCCCCGGCCTGGATTGAAGGGTTTCCCCAGGGGTCATCCTAGAGTCCCTGAGCCCGCAGGATATCCCGACCACAAGCCCTTCCCTGGTGGATTCATTCCAGCAGAAACCCCAAGAAGTGGCTATGGTAAATGCAGAATACAACACTTAGCAACTCCAAATATTTACTGTCTGAGATTTAGGTTAACTTTTCAATAATGTATTGACACACTCTTTATTTATTTCATTCTTTTATGATTTGTTTATATACAGGTGTTGGAAAAAGAAATTGCCTGGTTTTAGACCACAATAATCCATTGGTATGGTTTAGGGCCTCCTTTTGCGGCCAATACAACATCAATTTATCTTGGGAATGACAGATACAAGTCCTGCACAGTGACTGGAAGGATTTTGAGCCATTCTTCTTGCAGAATAGTGGCCAGGTCACTACGTGATGCTAATGAAGGAAAACATTTCCTGACTCACTCCTCCAAAATAACAAAGAGGCTCAATAATATTCAGATCTGGTGACTGTGTAGGCCATGGGAGATGTTCAACTTCACCACTCTGTTACCAGTTTCGCTGTGTTTATTGATGTATTATCATCCTGAGACACAGCATCGCCTTCGGAATACAGTGTTGGAACTATTTGTGTGCACATTGTTGTCCAGAATGGTTAGGTAGTCTTTGGTAGTGATGCGTCCATCTAGCGCAAGGATTGGGCTTAGGGAATGCCATGATAATGCAGCCCAAACCACCCTTCACCCTGGGCATGCAACAGTATGGGTGGTACACTTCTTTGGGGCTTCTCCACTCCTTAACTCTCCTAGATGTGGGAAAGACAGTGAATGTCAGGCTCTGGGATGGAACCCGGGTCTCCGGTGTGTGAGTGTGGTCATGTTACCACTGAGCCACTGTTTGAAGAACCTGACAACGAGACGCTACTTCATATCTTGCAGAGTTTTAATAATAACAAAAAACAATCTTCAATAGAAGATGAAAAAACAGTTAACAAAAACACGGAACTTCAGGTTCCAAAAATACATAAACTCAGACAGGTAAAAACTTCAGACCAGAAAAAATCCCAAAAAATGTTGCGTCAAAATGATGACAGGGCAGCACGGTGGCGCAGTGGGTAGCACAATTACCTCACAGCAAGAAGGTCGCTGGTCCGAGTCCCGGCTGGGTCAGTTGGTATTTCTGTGTAGAATTTGCATGTTCTCCCCGTGTTGGCTTGGGTTTCCTCCTGGTGCTCCGGTTTCACCCACAAGTCCAAAGACATGTGGTATAGGATAATTGGTTAAGCTAAATTGTCTGTAGTGTATATGTGTGTATGAGTTTCTCAGTGATGGCTTGCAGCTGGAAGGGCATCCACTGCTTAAAACATGTGCTGGATAAGTTGGCGGTTCATTCCGCTGTCTCGACTAAGCCAAAAAGAAAAAGAATGAATGAATGAAGTGGTGAATAATAACTTTACATGAAAAATTAACCAAAAACCCTGATAGTGAAAATGGACTCATCAGAGAGCAATACATGTTTCACATTGTCCACAGCCCAAGATCTCCACTGCTGGCACATTAAAACTGACTTTGGCATTGGCACGACCGACTAAAGGTTTGGCTATAGCAGCCTGACCATGTATATTGAACCTGTGGAGCTCCCAATGGACCGGTTTGGTGGAAACGTTAAAGTTGAAGTGCACATTTAATTCTGCAGTGAGTTGGGGAGTTACAGTGCATCCGGAAAGTATTCATAGTGCTTTACTTTTCCACATTTTTTTGTGTTACAGCCTTATTCCAAAATGGATTAAATTAATTTATTTCCTCGAAATTCTACACACAATACCCCATAATGACAATGTGTAAAAAGAGTTTTTGAAATTGTTGCAAATTTATTAAAAATAAAAAATCAGAAAAATCACATGTACATCAGTATTCACAGCCTTTATGAAGCTCTGAATTGAGCTCAGGTACATTCTGTTTCCACTGATTATTCTTGAGATGGTTCAGCAGCTTAATTGGAGTTCACCTGTGGTAAATTCAGTTGATTGGACATGATTTGAAAAGGCATACACCTGTCTATATAAGGTCCCAGGGTTGATAGTGCATGGCATAGCACAAACCAAGCATGAAGACAAAGGAATTGTCTGTAGACCTCCGAGACAGGATTGTCTTAAGACACAAGGCTGGGGAAGGTTACAGAAAAATTTCTGCTGCTCTGAAAGTTCCAATGAGCACAGTGGCCTCCATCATCCGTAAGTCATCTAAGTGATCTTAGTGATCGGGGGCGAGTGGCCTTAGTCAGGAGGTGATCAATAACCCAATGGTCACTCTGTCTGAGCTCCAACGTTCTTCTGTGAGGAAGAGGAGAACCTTACAGAAAGACAACCATCTGTGCAGCAATCCACCAATCAGGCCTGTATGGTAGAGTGGCCAGACGGAAGCCAGTCCTTGCCTGGAATTTGCCAAAAGGCATCTGACGGACTCTCAGACCATAAGAAACAAAATTCTCTGGTCTGAAGAGACTAAAACTGAACTCTTTCGAGTGAATGCCAGGCGTTACGTTTGGAGAAAACCAGGCACTGCTCATCACCAGGCTAATACCATCTCTACAGTGAAGCATGGTGGTGGCAGCATCATGCTTTGGGGATATTTTTCAGCAGCAGGAACTGGAAGACTAGTCAGGATAGAGGGAAAGATGAATGCAGCAATGTACAGAGACATCCTGAATGAAAACCTGCTTCAGAGTGCTCTTGACCTCAGACAGGGGCGACGGTTCATCTTCCAGCATGACAGTGACCCAAAGCACACCGCCAAAATATCAATGGAGTGTCTTCACAACAACTCAGTGAATGTCCTTGAGTGGCTCAGCCAGAGCCCAGACCTAAATCCTTTTAAACATCTCTGGTAAAATCTGAAAATGGCTGTACATCGTCACCTCCCATTCAACCTAATAGAGCTTGAGAGGTACGGTAAAGAGGAATGGGCAAAATTCTCAAAGACAGGTGTGCCAAGCTTGTGGCATCATATTCAAAAAGACTTGAGGCTGTAATTGCTGCCAAAGGTGCATCAACAAAGTATTGAGCAAACGGTGAATACTGATGTACATGTGATTTTTCAGGTTTTTTATTTGCTCAAATTTAAAGAAATCTTTTTTACATTGTCATTATGGGGTATTGTGTGTAGAATTTTGAGGAAATAAATAAATTTAATTCATATTGGAATAAAGCTGTAACATAAAAAATGTGGAAAAAGTGAAGCGCTATGAATACTTTCCGGATGCACTGTATGTTTTTTGGATAAGATTAGGACCCAAACATCCCTTTCAGACAGCTTCCTTTTGCGTCCACAGTTAATCCTGTTGGATGTGGTTTGTCCATACTGGTGGTTTGCTGACATTAGCCTATATACTGTGGTTTTTGATGCATCACAAAGACTTGCTGTCTTGGTCACCAACAATTTCTCCTCCTTTGACCTCTGATATGTCATCAATAATGTTGCGAGCAATGCAATATTTTAAGCAAAAACCTGTTATTACTCTGCTAAACCTTCACGCTCTGCCTTTACTGGTGGAATGTGCAATCAATGAAGACTGGCCACCAGGCTGGTCAAATTTAGTCATGAAACTCAAAACTTAAACTTAAAATTGGCTAGTGTTTCAGTTTCATTGTCCAACCCTCGTATATATAAACAATACATATTTTTTGGTTATTATACCAGCTAAAGTAACCTTTCAAAATAACCAGATTAGCTCAATATCATGACAATATCATATATCGTGATACTAGTTTCATAAATTAATCGCAACAAGAACATTTGATGCAAGTGTTTGTTTTTCTCCTTCTTCCCACAGGTCCAAAGACAGGAGTCACCGGTGAGCGTTTGGACCGCATTGAAGAAACCCTGCGCAGACTCTCTCAGGATCTGGATAGCTTGAACGGGCTGGTGACTGGCATGGAAGATCGCCTGCGTGTGTCTCTTCGCGAGGACACCAAGAAGATGCTGACCTCTCTGCTGGGTGGTGTCCCGCGGCTGCTGGACACATCTGTGGGCTTCGGGCTGATCCCAGAGGGCACACCCAATGGCTTAGATGGGGATGAGAACCTACCGGGTTTCGGGGAGCTGGTGGGACGAGTAATGGAGGTCAAAGACGAGCTGAAGGCGAAGAGCCACATGTTGGATGAGATCCGAGGAATGGTGATGGGACACGATGGCCACCTGAAGAGGCTGATAGACACGGCCACAGGGAGGCCCGTCCCGGGAGAGCAGAGGCATCTGGAGGAGCTTCTGGACTCTAAACTGTCCGTCGTGAGAGCGGATGTGCTGGACGGCTTTGAGAGGAGACTGACGGGTCTGGAGACTCACTGTGATGATAGAATCAGACAGGTCAGATTTTCACTCTCCATCTGAGAATAATGACATTTGTTTTATTTCTCGTTTTGCATAAACACAAGTCAATTCACTATTCATCCATAATTCCAATTCTACTCCTTAACCCTTCCACTTCCACAATATAGATGAAGTTGACAAGTGGATAAAAACCTTGTAATAAAGTTGTCCAAAATCTATACAGCAACACCCATTGATAGTTCTCACGTGACGTCAAACCACACGGGTTGTTTTGTTTTCAGTGAAATTCTCAGATTACGTCTGTCTGAGGTATAGGGCGTGGCTAACATATTGACCACTCCCCTCCAACTGTCAGTGCTTAAACAAAAAAAAAAAAGAAATGGTGAAGAGATGGTGTCTGTTATGCTGTGTTCACACCAGATGCGGAATGCGTAGCTAAATTGCGATATTTGCATGTGAATAGAGCATTGATGATAATAGTAAGCATTTTGAGTTTACTTGCTTCATTCACGCATCAAATTTGCTTCATTCGGGCATCAAATTTAAGTAGATTTGCGTCATGGACAGGGCTTCTGTCTGCCCGGTGACACTAGCTTTAATGCTAAATGGCTAACATGGATTGTATTGAGATAGTAGCTGTGCTTTATGTGCTTTATGAAGGGTAAAAAACAGCGATAGGGCGCCGTATCTGAGTCCACTAGATCCTGATTTCAGAGGTGCACCCAGCTCTGTGAGTTCATCAACTCCTCCAGAAACTATTCCTGGATGATGGAAGCTTTCAGCTGTGCTTTAGACTGAGCCAAGGCCAGTTTGATGACTATTGTCTGGTGTCTGCAGGAGGATTTCCCCTTGGGGCACCAACATTAGGCACTACATCATAACCACTCCCCTACAAGAGCAAACTCCTGGTTAATCTTTGCATTGACTTAACATGTAAATCACTCACGTTTGATGTGTCATGCGCATCTGGTGTGAACGCAGCATTAGGTTGTAATAACTCAAATAACTCATTTCCAGAATTTTCTGAAGGAAATGCCTACTTTACTACATCCAATCAGCTCGCAATAGAAAAACAAGCAACGCCCATTGTTTTCTAATTTAACATTGCATTTCTTTAGGACACAGGTGTCAATGGTGTCAGTCTCAGTTCCTGGAGGGCCACAGTCCTGCACAGTTTACTTCCAACCCTAATTAAACACACCTTAACAAACTAATTGAGTTAATTAAGTGTGTTAAATCAGGATTGGAACTAAACTTGTAGGGCAGTGGCCCTCCAGGAACTGAATTTGACACCCCTGCTATAGGAACTGCATCACAATACAAAAACAAATACAAAAAAGGGCAGTGGCACATTAACAACACTTGGAAAGTTTGTGGCATTTACGACCTGTCAGTCCTGCTTCGGAAAATTAATACATTTCCCTGTGTGCTGTCCTCAGGTGCAGCAGCAGTGTCATAACGAACACCTTACTGGTCAAGAGCAAATCCAGCTCTCACTGGATGGCCACGAGACGGGCTTGAGGAAGGAGCTGGGAGAGCTGCAGGCACAGATCCAGGGTCTGACGGTGACTGAGAACTGTTGCGACCAGATAAACAGCCATAGCCGGAGGATGCTCCTGCTGGAGGACACAGTAAAGAGCCTGACCAAGACCCAGAGGCAGCTGCAGGTGGACCTGACGGACCAGACGCTCAACATCCAGACTTTGCTGGACACCCGGCTGCTGGACATGGAGGCCAGGATTAACTCCTCTGATCTTGATCTGGACGGGCAAGGCTTCAGCTCTCTAGATGGCTTCAGGACTGTCCTGGACGATAAGCTAAAGACACTGGAAAGACGTCTGTTTGTAGCCGTGGAGGAACTGAGCAATGCCACCGCACCGGCGCTGCTTGAGGGACAAGTAGTGCCCGCACTAGAAACAGAAATAGACAGTGTTCGGAGAAGAGTGGAGGCGGATCTGGATGGGATGCAGAAGCAGATGTCTGTGCTTGAGCTCCTCTGCACCTCTGCCTGCTCCCCTGCCTCAGGCCCAGACACGGCCCTCATCCAAACCGATGTCTGCAAGGACACGGAGAAGAAGATGACGGACCGTCTAAATGAGCACTCAAGCAAACTGGACCATCTCAACAGAACCCTACAGGGCCTCCTAACACAGCTGTCCCAGGAGGACACTGAGGGCTCCATCCAGGGCGAGATTACACTTCTGAAGATCAACGTCAACTCAGTTAACCGCACTTTAAAGGGGCTGCGTGATTCGGTCAGTCTGTTTGCTCGGGAGGTTGGACAGGTGAACTCTACCTGGAGGGAGCGGGAGAGCCGGCTGGAGACGCAGGTCCAGGGTATTTCAGATTTGGTGGAGCGGCAGGCATCTGTGCTGGGGTCCGGGGAGCGCCGGCTGGTTCAGCTGAAGGCAGAGCTCCAGGGCTTGCGGAGACGGTTAGCCGGGGAGCTGCAGGGCTGTCGCTCCACTACACAAGGTATTCAGAAAGAGGTGCTAGGGGTGGAGAGCCGGATCTCCCAGGTGGAGGGACAGTGCGGAGGATTGGGCGAGCTTGCAGACGACCTGGAGAGAATCCGCAGTGAGCTGGAGAGACATTCGGACAGCTTCCTGCAGCAGGTCAGCGGGACACTGGAGAGCCACTCGGAGCAGCTGGTGCAGCTGAAGGATGGCCTGAGAGACTGCATGAGCAAAACGGACTCCGCAATAGAGCGGGGCGACGGTCAGTAGACCCTAGGGAAGCCAGAGGGCCTGAGGTTGCACAAATCTGCAAAATGTTGTGCCCTCAATTGGGCATTTTGTCTTCTACTTATTTTGTTTAAGCCTCTATAGTGATTTAAAGGGATAGTTCACATGAAACTGAGCATCATCATTTATGCATCCTTCACTTTTTCCAAACCTGTTTGAGATTCTTTCCTCTGATGTACGGTAACGCAGATATCCTGAAGAATTCTGGAAACCACTGACTTCCATAGTATCTATTTTTTTCTACTATGGAAGTCAATGCTTTCTTTAAACTAGCTTGTTTTGTGTTTCATCAGAAAAAGAAACTTGTTAAGGTTTAAAAACTTGAGGGTGAGTAAATTGTGAATTCATTTTTGAGTGAACTGTCCCTTTAACTGAGTTTTGTTAACTTATACGATGAAAGTGTGACTATTATTTAGTGTATTTGACGAGTTGTTAAAGGGAAAGTCCACTCAAAAGTGAAGACTTAATCATCATTGACATTATTTAGGGGCCATTTAGACTGAGCATGTCCTTCCATTGTAATGTATTACTTTTGCCTTGTTTTTCTATGCAAATGCGCACTGTGTCAAGTTAAATGAATTTCAGTTTTTAAATAATGCCTCGCACATTAATGTCAGTTCCATAGCAGTAGACCAATCAGAAGAACTCAGAGACGGACAAGTAATTTGAGCTTAAGTTTATAGTTGCAGGTTGGCATGACAGCTGTTTTATTCAACCCAGGCTCATTCTTATTACATACCCCTACAGTATATACAATTCTGGAGAGAGCAAAATATGTCCCAGGAGCTATGTTTTTTTTTGCAGTTTTTGTTTTCGCGAATCCACCGGAGGCTGCTGATATGCTTTTTCAGATCTCAAATTTCTCTTGCGAGTGCCATTCGTGCCTGCTCTTCTAGAGTAAATCCATCAGAGGGCACTGTCAACTGACTGACCAACCAACTGACCGATCCCCTCTCCCTCCTCTTTCGCTAAACCCAACCAATAGTGTTTTAAAATGCATCAAAAGACCAGCTCTCACCCACTTCACTAAACCCAACAGACAGCATTTTCAAAAGCAATCCAGAAAAAGAAAAGCCCTAGCGGCAATCCGATTTTTACCACGTTTTCAGATATTAGCACATTCTCACCCTGTTATTTACTTGTTCATATTTATTTTTTGGATTTGTTTTTGTCTTACCTGCTTTTTGGAACCATTGTTCACTGGACTTGAAGCTTGTTGTCATGGTCAACTCCGCTCTGTGTCTCAAGTTCGCCAATGTACGTGTCAAGTACAAACTGGTAACAGCGGAAAAGTCATCCATTCGGTGGTAAGCGGTCAGCTGGTAAGCGCAAAAAGAAACGCCATCACCGTAGCGTTCGATTTAAAGATGAAATGTAGCCATACGTAGCTGTGGCTACATAATTCGCAATCTTCAGAAATATATGTAGGGCTACATTTTTAGAATGAGCCTATGTTGGTTTTATTCAAAGGTAACATGGCAGAGGGGAGATTCTCGCTAGAAGGGATACAGCTGCGATCAGCAGTTAATGAGAATGAATTATATTATTTATTAAATTTCCCAATATTTGTATTTTCTTAAGACCTACCCCAACTCTAAGCCCAACCCTCACAGTAATGTAAAAACAGTAGTTTCACAAAGAATTATTTATATTATTTATTAAATTACCCATTTAATCGTGTTATTAACGTCTACCCCTACCCCAGCCCTAAACACAACCCTCACAGTAATGTAAGGAGATATTTTTTAAGGAGACTTTTTAAACCATTCCTCTCTGCTACATTTTATGTGTGATTGTACCTTTAATCCTTATGTAGTTACACATTTTTATGAGTTATCTTCGGTTGAACACACAAGAAGAAATTTTGAAGAAAGCTGGGAACCAGTATCCATCAAATTCCATTGAAGTATACCATGGATGGCTATAAGTTTCCAACGTTTCTCAAAATATCGTCCAGAAGGAAGAAACTTAAACAGGTTTGGAACAAGTGAAGGGTGAGTAAATGATGACCGAATTTTTATTTTTGGGTGAACTATCCCTTTAAATGAAGTATCGGACGTGCAAAACACAGGAAAGCGAATGTTCTGACACTACTAAGCTGCTACGGGTTCTCATGGCAAGTACTGTTCTCTACCTTCTCATCTCAGCATCCCAGTCATCTCCTTACTGTTTTAATTACTGTAACCCAAACGAAGCTACACATTTGTTTTATATAAAAGTTTGATGTGTGTGAATAAGTTGTTCAAAAGTATATATTTTGCATTATTAAAATGCTTTCTAAGAGATTATAATTTTTCATGAATAAAGGTGGAGTGTGTGAACTGAAGAACTAGTTTGTCAATGATTTCTCTTATACATTGCTAACGGTTTTTCAGAATTTGTTAATGTTTCAGCAAGCAGCATCATCAAGAATTCAAACCATTAAGACAGACAATAATGCGATGATGTCATCTGGTTAATACAACCCCAAATAAGTAAAAAATTTGGACTGTATGGAAAATGCAAATAAAAAAGGAAGTAGTGAGTTTGAAATTTACTTTGACTTGTATTTCATTGCAGACAATACAACAAACATTATTTGATGCGTTTCTTATTATGTTTATTCTGGACACTGTTAACATAGGGCTTCCTTTTGGCACAGTACAGTTTCATCTTGCATTTGTGGATGTAACTACGTATTGTGGTACAGTACTTGACAAAGTTTTGACAAAGTAGTGCCATGTGGTGATATCGCTTATATTCTTGGCGCAGCGATTCTTGATGCAGTGCTGACTGAGGGATTGGAAATCACAGTTGTTCAGCTGTTGAAGGTCTGAATGACAGGAAAGGATGTATATTTACTAATGAAATGAAGTTGACCAGACAAAACCATATACAACTATTAAATTATATTTTGTGTTCATATTGTCTGCAATAAAATATAAGCCAAAGTCAATATGGAAATAACTTCTTTCTTGTTTTTTTATTTGTGTATCGTCCAAACTTTTTTCTGATTTGGGTCTGGATTACAAAAATAACTTTTAAAATGAATGACCTGAATGTATACGTTATTCATATTAATACATTGTTAATTACCACATTAAATTAGTCATTATGTATGTGTGAACACAAGGTTATATACCAGATGTGAAACTAGCACAGTTGTGTAAGTTAAATTAGTTAGCTGTAGCAGATGCCAGAGGCTACTATTTATTTAATTTGCATTTTCTTTGTCAAAAACTACTTGCTTTTATTGATCTTAGTAATGACGATTTTACTTTACAGTGGAAATATGTTCTTTTGGGTATTTAAAAAAAATTCCAGAGATAAATGGACCCACACCTAGCCTATATTTTAAACAAATTTAATTGTAAAAATGGCCATTTTTTATTTAAATGGTCAATTTTCACAGAAATAATCCATGTTTTATAGGCATTTTTAAATTCCAGAGATAAACAGACCCACCAACGCAATTTCACGGCAATTCGTAACTTTTTGATTTAGTGGCTAATTCGTACAAATTCGAACGATCTAATTCGTACATTTTAGTGCGATTAGCTCATCCCCCATAGACGGTTGGATTTAGGGGTGGGGTTAGGTGCCACGCCTTCTTTTTAAAATCGTACAATTTCGGACAACTGAACTTGTACGAATTCATACGAATTAGCCACTAAACTGACAAAACGTAAAATACGTTTTCTCGTGAGATCAGGCTGGACCCACACCTTTTATTCAAAAAATATTTCGTCATTTAAATGGCCATTTTTTATTGATATCATCAATTTTTACTGAAATAATCCATGTTTTATAGGCTTTTTTAAATTACAGAGATAAACAGACCCACCAACACAATCTCACAGCAATTCGTAACTTTTTGATTTAGTGGCTAATTCGTACGAATTGGAACGATCTAATTCGTACAATTTAGTACGATTTGCTCATCCCCCAATGACGGTTGGGTTTAGGGGTGGGGTTAGGTGCCACGCCTCCTTTTTAAAATTTTACAATTTCGTACAACTGAACTCGTACGAATTCGTACGAATTAGCCACTAAACTGACAAAACGTAAAATACTTACGTTTTCTCGTGAGATCAGGCTGGACCCACACCTTTTATTAAAAAAATATTTCTTCATTTAAATGGCCATTTTTATTGATATCATCAATTTTCACTGAAATAATCCATGTTTTAAAAAGTAAAGTGATGTATCAGATTGAGTCCATATTGCCCTCAAAGAAACGCAGAGTATCGCATTCTTAACACATACCTTACATTTATATCATAGGTCCATTTTCAACATTCTCAGTTATGATTGGTGATGTCTCCTCCTGCTTCTTTGACTTGTGTTTCACAGGGATCCATTTTGGGCCCCTTTTTATTTTCATTATACGTGCTGCCATTAGGGTCAATCATGTTAAATCATAAGATCTATTTTCATCTGTACGCTGATGATGGTCAAATTTATCTCCATTGCTTCAGACTCTTCAGGTACAGTTGAAGTCAGAATTATTAGCCCCCTGTATTATTAGCCCCCTGCTTAATTTTATCCCCAATTTCTGTTTAACAGAGAGAAGATTTCTTCAACACATTTCTAAACATAATAGTTTTAATAACTCATTTCTAAAAACTGATTTATTTTATCTTTGTCATGATGACAGTAAATAATATTTGACTAGATATTCTTCAAGACACTTCTATACTGCTTAAAGTGACATTTAAAGGCTTAACTAGGTTAATTAGGTTAACTAGGCAGGATAGGGTAATTAGGCAAGTTATTGTATAACGATGGTTTGTTCTGTAGACTATCGAAAAAATATAATAATAATAATTAATTATTTTGACTAATAATAATTATAGGCTAATAATATTGACCTTAAAATGGCTTTTAGAAAAAATTTAAAACCGCTTTTATTCTATCCAAAATAAAACAAATAAGACTTTCTCCAGAAGAAAAAATATTATCAGACATACTGTGAAAATTTCCTTGTTCTGTTAAACATCATGTGGGAAATATTTTAAAAAGAAAAAATAAATAAATCAAAGGGGGGCTAATAATTCTGACTTCAACTGTACACTTGAATCTCTTCACGGATGTTTAGTTGATTTCAAATCTTGATCACAGAATTTTTGCTCTCTGAATGAAAACAAAACGTAGTGCATTGTTTTTGGCAATACAAACCTATCTGAGTAGTGTTGATCAATAAATATCAATTTCTTATAGATATGAATTTATAGATATCAATTTATTATAAATATCAATAAACATAGATACTGAAATATTTCAAATGATTCAGTCTTGCTTTTGGTTAGTATTGTTAGTGGCTTTGCTCTCTTAATATTAATAATATTAAGATTTTAACACTTTTATTTTAACCAGAAAATAAGATGAGATTGCAAGTTATTATTATAAATTTTTATTTATTCCCTTTTGGATTTAAGGACTGCTGATGTATAAGCATTATATGATTTATTAGTTTTTTTCTCCTTTAAAACAGCAGAATTTGTTCCCCGCAGTGTTAAAAATGGTATCGAATATCGATATTTTTCAAGGTATCGTATCGAAGTTCAAAATTCCAATATTGTGATAACGCTACTAAGGAGTTATCTCCATATCATCTAACTCTATCCCTACATTTTAGCCACATAGTTAAAAATGTAATAGTGTAGTAGTGTAATAATACAAATTGTTGTGTTTCTACACTTCATGATAACCCTGTGACAATCCGTTTATCTTCAAATGTTAATATTCATCCCTACTCTGTGTATTGTGATGACATAACACTAATGCAGACAAACACGCACTTGTTATGTTTGATGAGGGCATTGTGTGTGTGTGTAGTGTTTTGGCTCCATAGGAATACACAATGTCCCCGAGCTGCTCCATGAAACAGCCACTATAAACAAGGCCACAGCCGAGCAAACATCATGAGTGTGTGAGTAAATGTGTGTTTGTCAAGTGTGCATTTCTGCTTAAGCATATCGATATCTCTCAATAGGATGTGTGTAGGATAAGAGGACAAATAACAAACCTTTTGATATTCAAAGTTCTCATTTTGTTGACCGCACACACACATATATTACGCACACACATTGGAAACTCACTGTTTTGATGCAGATTCAATAAATCCATCTTTAATCCAATCTAATCATAACCTATTCATAAACATTTCTATATAAATATATTTGCCTCTATACATCAGTTGTGTTTATGTTCGAAGATGCATCAATAATCCTCATGTAATTCAGATTTTGTTCTATTATATTGTCATATTGGGTGGGTCTCTGGAATAACTCATTCTGATTGGTCAGCCGTGACGTTCCAATGTAAGTTATGCAGTGTATAAAGTACATCTAGATCAAGGGTGTCCAAACTCGGTCCTGGAGGGCCTGTGTCCTGCATAGTTTAGCTCAAACTTCCTTCAACACACCTGCCTGGAAGCTTCTAGTATACCTAGTAAGAGCTTGATTAGCCGGTTTAAGTGTTTAATTGGGGTTGGAACTAAAACATGCAGGACAACGGCCATCAAGGACCGAGTTTGGACACCCCTGATGTAGATGATTGTTATCACAGACTAAAGCCCAACAGGTTTTTCAGCAGCTGTTGTATGAGCCTGAAGGGCTTTATTCTGCATAAATAACCACTAGGACGTACTTTATCACATTTATTACATGTCTACTTGCCACAAAACATTGTTCTGAGTCATAATAGGTTATCAATTTTTTAATTAAAAGCAAAGCTGACAGAAGAAAAATGGCTGAATGGAGCATACACTAACTTATGGATTATTTAGTCACAAGATGGTGCCAAACAGTTAAAGACAGCACAGAGACAGATAAGCAAATAAACATGATTGTGATTGTGTTTACTGATGGTCAAGATTATTCCAGAGAGCCATGTAATAATACCAGATTACAACTGCTTAAACTAATCACAGGATCATCCGGGAACTCATCATGTTGACCAGATCAGTGAATACATTTACATCCATATACGTAAACCCACTTTTTTCTTTTTATGCTTGTCTGTCGTGCTGCTGTTTTTAACTTGTTTGCCGCCATCTTGTGACTAAGTAATAATTAGCTTAGTGAAGGCTATGCTCCATTTAGCCTGGTTCGTTTCTGTCAGCTTTGCATTTAATTAAGTAATTACAAAATTATTATGGCTCAGAATAATATATATATATATATATATATATATATATATATATATATATATATATATATATATATATATATATATATATATATATATATACACAGTTGAAGTCAGAATTATTAGCCCTCCTTTGAATTTTCTTTTCTTTTTTAAATATTTCCCAAATGATGTTTAACAGAGCAAGGAAATTTTCACAGTATGTCTGATAATATTTTTTCTTCTGGAGAAAGTCTTATTTGTTTTATTTTGGCTAGAATGAAAGCAGTTTTTAATTTTTTAAAAGCCATTTTAAGGTCAAAATTATTAGCCCCTTTAAGCTATATATTTTTCGATAGTCTACAGAACAAATCATCGTTATACAATAACTTGCCTAATTACCCTAACCTGCCTAGTTAACCTAATTAACCTAGTTCAGCCTTTAAATGTCAATTTAAGCTGTATAGAAGTGTCTTGAAAAATATCTAGTCAAATATTATTTACTGTCATCATGATAAAGATAAAATAAATCATTATTTATAATATATATATATTATATATATATATTATATATATATATATTATATAATATTTATAATATTCATAATCGTTATTAGAAATGAGTTATTAAAACTGTTATGTTTAGAAATGTGTTTAGAAATGTGTTGAAAAAATCTTCTATCAGTTAAACAGAAATTGGGGATAAAATTAAACAGGGTAATAATTTAGGGGGGCTAATCACTGTATACATAAGGAGCCATGTAATAAGTGGGAAACAGTACATCCAGACAGTTATTGCAGAATAAAGCCTGACATGCTTATCGGCAGCCTAATTCGAAGTTGAGTACTGATGTATAAAGGCTGATTCATACTTTTGCGTCGAGTGATCAACGTGACACACGGCGCCTGCCTTGTGCATCGCTGTGTGTTTAGACTTCTGTGTGCTGTTTGTGTTGCTCTGCAATAACGCTAGCTGGCAAAGCTAGGTTTCTATGTTCCTCTGTGTCGAGTTTCTTTGTGGGTGTTTTGTTTTTTCTGAACACTACAAGCAGAACTCAAACTCGCTCATTCATCGGTGGGAACCAACGGACATGCAAAAACGTTAATCATAAGGTAAACGCAAAACAACACTTTCCAACTAGAGCTCCTTCATGCGACTCGACACTTGTAAACATGCTCCATCGGGCTTGCAGCTCTCAGCACCGCCCATGCTCACCACTACCAGGCCACCAATCACAGAGCTTGCGCTACTCATCGTTGCGACGTGTAGTTAAATTTTTTGAGAGGTTCACATCAGCGAAGTATAAATCAACCTTAAGACTCGAGGGGTTTGTGGAAAAAACCCCACCTGGAAGTCTGGCACCAATCATGGTGAGCTACTGAGCAAACCAGTAATGCTGAAAAAGCCATCCATATGAAGGTAAGCAGGCAGCGGTACCATTGTGGAGAGTTCACACAATGTCATAAGATATTAATATTAGGTTAGATTTCGGTCGCCAGTATCTAAGGACAATTTTATTTTGACGTCCAATAACATCAAACAAAGGTTGTAGCTACAATAAAGGTTGTGTTGGAAAGTGACCAAAATCCAACGTTGAGGCAACATCTTAAACCAATATCAAATAAATGTCAAATACTGACATTTATTCATCAAGTATGGTCTGATAGACGTCATATTAGTAACATCCACACAACGTTAAGCTGTAACATCATTAGATGTTGATGCTTGGTTGTTTTTAGGTTGCATTGGAAAGTAATGCAACATCTGTCTAACGTTGGACAATTATGTCCTCATGTTGGGTTCTGATGTCCACCTGATTTTCATTTCCAAACAAGATACGACGTCTCATGATGTTGGAGTACAATGTCAATCTCATGTCATGTTGACATCCTGTGCCTGCAGGGTACACACAAAATGCATACTGTAGGTTCCTGTGTTGGAAAAAAAGGTTCTCCACAACAGACATATGCAGGAGAGAACTGTATAATGTCTCAGTGGACAATTGGTTTCAATACCACAGCTGGAATTGCTCTTCGGTTCAACATGGTAAACATCTGTTTTAGTATGAACTTCTTGAAAGTGAAATCGTTGAAATAATGAAACGGCAGCAGAGAGTCCTGACCTAAACCTGAATGAAATCCTCTGGAAAGTCCTTGGAGATAAAATTATGAAACCTAAAAAACAGTCAGTGAACAGTCAGACTGCAGAAGAGATATCCTGTGAGAGACTAGAGATGTCTGTGAGAGACTCGCGATATAATGTAAGATATGAAGATGTGCTGAAATCCTTTACAGCAAGAACCTTCACATTTCCTGCTCATTTTGAATGCTCTAACTTTCAGAAAATGTATTCGCAGTCGCTCTTTATCTTGCAATCAAATATTATCCAACAATTTTTTTCAAATTTGCAGACTAAAGTGTTTTTGCTGAAATGCCTTGATTATTTTGTACTGTAATATTATTCGCAACAAAAATCTAAAATTCTGAAAGATGAATAATACATTACATTCAATGTTTTTAAATAGCAATTCTACTTGTTTATAATAAATGCAAGCACATCCACCTCTAATCAGGCTTTAAAAGAGCTGTTTCATCATCTCCGTGATGGACTGAAGTGGTTTATTCAGAGCTGTCATTCATGCTGTGTTTCCTGTTTGACACAATCCTGATCTTTGTGTTCATGCAGCTCCTCCAGTCTCTCCAGCTGTCTGGTGAAAAGAAGCAGATGAGCACTGAATGCTGTTCAAATGGAGAGCGTTATTTATAGGGGACGACTCAAAGGACGCCACAGTCTCTGTTTCAGTGTAGCCTCTCATTAAAAGGCAGATAGAGCTGGAATATCAGGACACACGCTGAGCTGAACCTTCAGCGCATTTTGAAGAATGGCCGCAAAAAATCTAAATATTTACAGTACTGTTCTCAGAATCAGAATCAGAATCAGAAAGAGCTTTATTGCCAGGTATGTTCACACATACGAGGAATTTGTTTTGGTGACAGAGCTTCTACAGTGCAACAGGATTACAGAGACAGGACAAAAAACAGATCATAAATATATAAAAAAAAAAAAATAGAAGTAGTGAGTGCAAATATACAGATTGACAAGTGTATGTACGTGTTTATTACTATATACAACGTTATATGTGCAGCTGTTATGTGCAAATTGGCATGTAAAGTGTGTTGTTAAATAAGTGTATATGTGTATAAAAGTGTATATAGCAAGTAGTGATGTTGGTTTCGCAATTATTATCATCAAGTGTTCATGAGATGGATTGCCTGAGAGAAGAAACTGTTTCTGTGTCGGGCTGTTCTGGTGCGCAGTGCTCGGTAGCGTCGACCAGAAGGTAAAAGTTCAGAGGCAGTGTGCTGGGTGTGAGGGGTCCAGAGTGATTTTGGCAGCCCTTCTGCTCGCTCTGGATAAGTACAGTTCTTGGGGAGTAGGAAGGGTTGTACCAGTGATTCGCTCAGCAGTCCGAACTATTCGACGTAGTCTTTGGAGGTCGTATTTAGTAGCTGAGCTAAACCAGACAGTTATTGATGTGCAGATGACTGATTCAATGATGGAGGTGTAGAACTGTTTCAGCAGCTCCTTTGGGAGGTTAAACTTCCTTAGCTGACGAAGAAAGTACAGCCTCTGTTGAGCTTTTTTGAAGCCACTACACTCAGTGGTGTAAAGTAACAATTTACAGATACTCAAATTACTGTAGTTGAGTAGTTTCTCTCAGGAATCGTAATTTACTAAGTAAGATCAAGGTCCCATAATGCGACTCAAAAGCATAAATAAATAAGGAAAGTAAATGAATCACAAAACGCTGCTTATTTATGGATGTATTATTTTTACAGTGTAGGATGTTCAGAAGAAACGTGACAACTTTTTCCCTGCCTCAAAGGGGTTTCTTCTTTAAAACCACCAACACTTGTACTACTTTTTTTAATCACACTGAACATCCTGTGATGTGGGCGGAAAATGTTTAATGCTGCATCCCCTCAAACACACTCACAGTCAACTGCAAATCTAAAATTGAGAAAAGGAAATGATGACAGCGGTGTGATGTAAAATGTTATGCACTGTGTTAGCACAGGGGAAGCTTAGGCAAACACATTACTTTATACTTAATTTTATACTATATTGTCTATTGTCTGTGTCTTTGATGCTCCAAAATGAAACAGGCCAGACTTAAAAACAGGTCAAAATAAACTTTGATATTTCATTGTAACCTAAAAATATCCTCATTAATGATTTCAGAACTAAAATCTTAATAAGATTTATGTTTACTCACTGCCATCACAACAAGGTTGGAAACATCTTTTTCCTGGTGTGCTCATCGATATAAATCTAAAACTACATTTGATATAACCTCACAAGTTTTCAATTGGGTTGAGCTCAGGGAGGTGAGCAGGACAGTCCATCACCGCAGTCATTTTTTTTTTTTGCCTTCAACTAAGTTGTTGCTCACTTACTTTGAGGGGGAATAAAACACAATTATTTTGATTGGAATTATTTACTTGACAACCAACACACCAGGCCTGGGGTATCATTTATGTCAGGGGTGTCCAAACTCGGTCCTGGAATGCCGGTGCCCTTGAGAGTTTAGCTCCAACCCTAATCAAACACACCTGAACCAGCCAATCAAGCTCTTACTCGATATAAGCTGCGGTCACACTAGTTTTAGAGCTTGTGAAATTCTGTCGTATGTCGCTGCGAAAAGGGGCAGGATTAAACAAGATGATTAAAAAAAGCGAGCGATTAGTCCATGTAGCTGCCGTCAGAAGCAATTCTTATATATTACACTCTATAAACATACACTTTACAGTTAAAAAGTCAATAAATAGTTCAAATGTTCAGAGTTATCATTAGAATAAATAAGTAATGGGATGTGAACATGTTTGATTATGTGTCCGTATGTTGATGTATAATTAGCCAATTAAGTGTATTTCTTTACAACTTGAATGTGCACTTAATCTTTTGGTTGTATGTATGTTGTTCATTATGTGCAACTTCACCTTTAAAGGGTTAATTTAAGTTTATGTATTTCTTTTCGGAGTTCTGACGGCACTATTGGGATATAAAGAAGTGCAATGCTAGAATATACAAGACATACTATAGATTGTGTCCGAATAAATGTCTGTTAAAATCAAAAACGACTTGAGCCTGTCTTTCATCTCGAGGGGAGTAACAGTCCATGTTTTAAATTTCTGTCCAGAGAGGTTGTGTTTTGATCCTCGATTGGTCTCATGCAGTCAAGTGATGTGATTTCGCAGGTCAGAGTTCACCAAGCTTGAACTTTCCAATGCAGTGATCAGGGAAACTTGCGTCTTCTGTCTGATGCATTCACATACAAATGAATCACATGCAAAGAAAGTCTATGGGGAGAAAAGTGCAGTGTGACCACAGCTTTACTACTAACTTCCTGGCAGGTGTGTTAAGGCAAGTTGGAGCTAAACTCAGCAGGACAGTACCTCCAGGATTGAGTTTGGACTTCCCTGATTTATGTGATGTATATATAAAAAAAAAGAATGGAGAATGTAGATAAACTCGAAGTAAACATATTTAATTCGACATTTGACTTAATTGAATCACTTCAAATCATCATATGAACCTTAATCATTAACAAATAAGGTGGAATTTATTCTAATGTACGTTCACATTTAGAAAGGTTTCTACGCAAATTTGATAAATGGTAAAATGGGCTAGATAAGGGGGCATTTACAACCTAAATAAAATTTAGATTCTCTTACATGGTAATAAATATGGCAAAATATGGGGAAAATTTTGGGAAATATTCAGTTTGTGGCAGAGGTTGATACTTGTATGGTAAATAGATCTTGATAGCATAATATTCCAGCCTGATCTCACGAGGAAACGCAAGTATTTTACGTTTTGTCAGTTTAGTGGCTAATTCGTACGAATTCATACGAGTTCAGTCGTATGAAAATGTACGATTTTAAAAAGGAGGCGTGGCACCTAACCCCAACCATCATTGGGTGATGAGCAAATCGTACTAAATTGTACGAATTAGATCGTACGAATTCATACGAATTAGCCACTAAAACAAAAAGTTACGAATTGCTGTGAGATTGCGTTTAATATTCATACACTATAAACATCAATTGTCAACATCTGTAAATATCTCCAATAAACTGTCTTAGGAAGATGATAATTAAATACAATAACAATGCAATACAATGACTAAAACTGAAAAGGGATAGTGAGTATACCACAAAAGAAAATAAAAATCCATGTCGCCTATCCAAGTTTTAGGAACAACAAATAATAACTTGACTTTTAGTTGATCATTTGATATAAGAAGTGGCTTATATGAAAGGCGAAGGCCTCTAGATTACGCTTATTTTTCCCTAAATAAAATATGATCATGCCTTGATTTTTATTTATTCAGGACAGTAAGGTCTGACTTTGCTTAGGCAAAAGTCTTGTCACTTAACAGAAATAATGTCCAGTATAGAGTTATGGTGGAGTGGTAAAAGAATGAATATTGTGTATGACTCCCATGAGCTTGGAGGACTGCACCATACATCTCTGCAATGACTCAAATTACTGATTAATAAAGTAATCTGGAATGACAAAGAAAGCGTAACTGCAGGACTCCCAGAGTTCATCAAGATTCTTTGGATTCATCTTCAGGGTCTCCTCCATCTTACCCCAGACATGCTCAATAATGTTCATGTCTGGTGATTGGGCTGGCCAATCCTAGAGCACCTTGACCTCCTTTGCTTTCAGGAACTTTGATGTGGAGGCTGAAGTATAAAAAGGAGCGCTATCCTGCTGAAGAATTTGCCCTCTCCTGTGGTTTGTAATGTAATGGGCAGCACAAGTGTCTTGATACCTCAGGCTGTTGATGTTGCCATCCACTCTGCAGATCTCTCGCACGCCCCCATACTGAATGTAACCCAAACCATGATTTTTACTTCACCAAACTTGACTGATTTCTATGAGAATCTTGGGCCCATGTGGGTTCCAATAGGTCTTCTGCAGTATTTGTGATGATTGGGATGCAGTTCAACAGATGATCCATCAGAAAAATCTACCTTCTGCTACTTCAAATGATCAACTAGAAGTCAAGTTATTATTTGTTGCTCTCACAACTGGGATCGATGACAAGACTTTTGTCAGGTATATATATACACACCTCATTAATGAATTCACAGCAGATAAGCAATTTTACAATAAAATTAATTTTAGATAAACTAAACGTATCAAATTATTTAGAAACGTATCAAATAACACACTCAAGACCCCAACAGATATTGTTTAAACATATTTTATTGGTGTACTTCAGTCATTTCAACAATGATAATAGAAAACAAAAGTTTGCACATCATAGAAAGTGTGTCTATACTCAAAGATATGTCGATACACAAACACTAAGGCCGAGATGTGTGTTGTACAAGTGGCAGATGGCTTAACTTCAAGGAGAGCTGCTGACCTCCTTATCGACGACCACAGCATTTATTTCCTCCACATTCCAGACAACCTCCAGATAATGCTGCGTGAGTTTGAGGTTTGCGTTTCTAAGGAAAGTCTGTGTTTGGCCAACAAAACATCTACTAAGACATAAATGATGTCAGAGCAGCATCTTTAACATCACAACAACTAAAACAGTATTTAAGGCCTGTTATGATAAAAAAAACAAGTGTTGGAGTGAATAGAAAGACAGCTCATGGCATTCACAAAGAGGTCAATGGCACCAATCATCGTCTGACTAAAGGACCGATCCAGAAAATCCTTTACATGACATGTTATTTTTTCTTTTAAAACACACTACACAATGTGCACAAGTGAATAAACACATTAACATGTTTAAATATATTGCTTATAAAAATAAAAACGCCATTATATTGAATAAATTAATAGGTTTTAAGGCAGCCAGTTGTTCGAGGGATGCTTTTCCCTGTCATTTCAACTGGAGCAGAATGGGTGATTGAGTGGACTGGAGTGTGCCAATGATAGGGTCCGCACACACACCTGCTGTACACACACGACCCTCACTACTGCGTCTTCTTTTAAATAGAAGTTAAATACGCTAGTATATTGGATTTGACAAAATATAAAAAGCTAATAAAATACATGTTCCTATGTAACACGAATTAGGAAGAGGAAAATAATAACGAATGCATCACATTTGTATGGAGCGCCTAAAGCGACGTGCCAAAAAATATAATAATATTGAAGACTTTCATGTGCACACAACATAGACATGTATTGCATGTGCACGAGATGCGTATCGTATTGCGTACACACTACATAGACATACTGTACATAGCATGTGCGCATGACATAGTAACATATACACACAACATAATATTGTGTGCACACCACATAGACATCAGTGTTGGGGAAGTTACTATTGAAAGTAATGCATTACAATATTGAGTTACTCCTCAAAAAGTAACTAGTTGCATTACTTGGTTACTTTAAGGTAAGTAATGAGTTACGTTACACTGAAATTATTCAAAGATGATTCCTTAAATTTGCTACATTTTTTTAAGTTAAGGGGTTGTAAACAATTTATTTGGGCTGAATTTAAACAAACAAATTAAGTTGAAGATTATTAAATGAAATTTGTTTGTTTAAATTCAACACATATAAATTGTTTGCAACAGTTTTGCAGACATCATTATTTTCAGTGTACTTTTGAGTGAATTTTGCATTACTTTTTTTATTACCTGGCTTAGGCTTGATCTCCTTCAGAACTTTATTTTTTAATAGAGGAGTTTTGCAATAACAACATGCTGTATAACTTTTATTTACCTTTAAAAACACATAAAAAAAAATAATATTTTAGAATAATTTTATCGGAGAATTTCCTGACCCCAGAGCTATACATGCCATATATACAGATTATTTAAAGTAACGTGTTTGTTAACATTATGTATTTGTCTTAGGTAAAATCACTGTACATTGAGATAATCCCCTTCTCCTTTCCTTCGATGCGTTTAGAAAAACGAACACATTCTCTCATTGACTGTTCATTGAGATTCATTGTGACTAATTTTAATTCAGCAATTTATTTTTTAAAAGCTTATCAACTCAAATATTATTACTTATTATTTAAAAGTAATGCGTTACTTTACTCATTACTTAGAAAAGTACTATTATTACGTAACTCACGTTACTTGTAATGCGTTACTCCCAACACTGATAGACACACATAATGCGTATACATACAAATCAACATAGAGTATGTATGATGTGCGCAAGCAAAAGTCTTCATTGCTTTTTTGCACACCACTTTACGGGCTCCGCACATTTGGAACCAAGTAATCAATCAGGAATTCTTTGCATAAAATAAATGAAATGCTCCAGATTCAATTGATAGAAATAGAAATTCTGTCAATATTTGATTTCATTGAATGAAATACAACATCAATTCTGTATAAAAACAAAACAAAATGACTCTTTAAAATGAACTGACAGAAATAGAAATCACGTTTTACAAAATCTATCAACCAACCAAAAAAAACAACAAAAAAAAACAAACAAACATCAACAAAAATAGTCCTGTTGAACTGAAAATGTAAGTCTTTGATTTGTACAGAATTCCTGTTTGATAAAACTTGGATTTATTCCCAATTTTGGATCATTTTTTAAACAAATGAAAAAAACCCTCCAGAATATTATTTGATATCTTTATAGTAGCCTGATTTCATGAGGAAACAGAACTATTTGGCGTTTTCTGGCTAATTCGTAAGAATTTAGTCATATGAAAACGTATGATTTTTTAAAAAGGAAGGTGTCGCGCCAAACCCCGCCCCTAAACCCAACCATCATTGGGCAATGAGCATATCATACTAGATTGTACGATTGAGATCATACAAATTCATTTAGCCACTAAACGAAAAAGTTACAAATTGGTGTGAGATAGCTTTAGTTTATAAACAAAACCAATCTTAAAACATTAACATCTACATTTGAACTGATTTTCTTAAAAATATATCCAAATCAGGGGTGTTGCTAGACATAAAGCTCTACTGGGGCACCCCCCTCCCCTCCATATATATATATATATATATATATATATATATATATATATATATATATATATATATATATATATATATATATATTGGGTTTACAATGCATGAGTGGCGCGTGACAAGCAAGTAACCTGCTTTTTGGTGCGCATGTTAACTACCGGGACTCGCATCGAGGGAGAACAGCGCGTGCGAAAGGCGCGTGCCCCAGTAAATTGGGTCTAGCGACGCCCTTGATCCAAATACTTTATTTTCCATGTAATTTTATTTTTTTTTTTTAAGTCATTTGGTGTTTAAATTGGTGGCTTCATATTAGAACCGTATTAAATGGCAGCAGGTTTGGGCGTTGTGTATCATCTGTTCACTGCTATACAAGATTAATAGAAAAAGACCCCAAACATTGGCACAAAACTCCACGAGCGTCAAACACAGAGAGAACCAAGGGTTATAGAGAAGCCGCCGCGCACGTCCTGCCGAACACCATTCACTGCTACACCACAATCAGGAAGAGTGTAAGTAGTTTCTGTTCCATAACATTTTCTGCTAGAAGAACAGTGTTTGTTAACGTGAGACGAGCACCATTGGCTATATCAGTGAACTGTGTGTGCGCCGAGCAGCGTCTCTGTAACGTCCCGCTCTCTCGCGTCGTCATACGAAACACAAACTTCCCAACATCGGCCTCACACTGGATATACATGAGGACAAACAGATTTCAGTGCTTGCTTTTGCATCACAGTTATCGTACTTGATCTGTTTCCCTCCACTTTAAAATAAGATAAGAAAGTAAGAAACGCGAAAAAACAAACAAACAAACAAACAAATGCGTTTATAAAAGGATGAATAAATATGAGGACCAGCCTCTGGTTTGATGAACGCAGCCAAACACATTTATAGTCTCTAAAGCACATAAAGACGTGTGATGATCATGTGCTGTAATGGTGGAAAGAAAAGCTAAGGGCCTCATTTATGCTTCATAAATGATTAAGAGCCTTGTCAAACATGAGAAGAGTGAATTTCTGTGTAAGTAGTTAAATCGGTTGTTTGCATTAGGCTGCGTTTCCACAGAAGCTTTTTTTTTAACGTTGCAGACGCTCCGCTGTTTTTGCCACGCAGCTTTTTTTTGTTGTTGGTTGCTATGATAAAGGGACTCTCCGCTGCACCATTACAAGTCTACAGCAGATTATTTGTTGATATTTGCATGGTATTGTCCCGCCCCTCTTCCACTTTGATTGGACAGCTAGCTGAAAAGTGACACTAATGTGTGCTGCGCTTTTAAACTTGCAATGACTGAAAAAACATTGAGCATTCAGCGTTAACAGCAGAAAACTATGGAGCCCCTAAAGTGGCATGTCTGGTTGACAATGTACCCTATTGTCATGGGACGTTGCATTTTGTTTGGAAATGAAAATCGTGTTGATTTCAGAACCCAACGTCAGGTCGACATCAATGTCCAAAAATTTTTTATTTTTAAAAAAAAAAAATCAACGTCTAATGATGTTACAGCTTGATGTTGCGTGGATGTTACCAACATGACGTCTATCAGACGTTGGATTTTGGTTGTCATACCTGACGAATAAATGTCAGTTTTTGACATCAATATGACGTTAGTTTAAGATGTTGGCTCGACGCTGGATTTTGGTCACTTTCCAACACAACCAAAAACCAACCAAATATCAACGTCATTATTGGACGTCAAAATAACGTTGTCTTTAGATGCTGGCTAGACATTGAATTTTGGTCACCTGACGTCACGACCTAAGTTTAACCTAATATCAATGTCTTATGACGTTGTGTTCCTGCTGAGTAGTATCGCATGTGTGTGACAGAATATCACATGCACACACGAAAGTTATTTTTTTGCATGTCACTTTAGGGGCTCCGTAAAAAACAAATGCCAAGCATAAATAAAAAAACATATCCTAAGAGTCGAATTTAAAAACGCAATTTTTTACAACAATAAGAATATTACATCTATGTAAATAGTTGAATGTTTCAAGTAACTTAAAATAAGTAATGTTGCACAGTCACTGTAAAAAAGACACAACAGTAGTGATACTGATACAATGATACTGTACTACTAATTTGATATTCATTATGTAATTAGCATATATTAACATATTTTACTTGTTGTCTTAATATGTTTAATGTTTTTTGTACTAATTTGGAATGTACATTATTTTAAAAAATGCCTAAATAAAATGTTTATAAATAATATAAAATAATGTACAGCGGGTAAACGCTGCTCTTACTTTTAATCATTCATTCTTTGACCTATTCGTTTCAGTGGATCAACTTATAATCAATATAATGTTAACCGACAATAATGTTTTCATAACTGATAGCAGAAATTCACTCTTCAGTTATCATATATTGAAAGATTTGCATAGGGTGAACTCCACTTTTTAAGAAATAGGCTAATTTTACAGCTCCCTCTTGTCGTTTTATTTTTCAATGTGATACGATGATTTATGCTAAGCTAAGCTAAAAGTGCTCATGCCAAACGTGGGGATTGGTTGAATGGATTCCTCAGTGATAAAACTCATCTGTTTAACTCTCGGTGAGCTGTATATAACATATTTCCAAAAGAAAAGTGGTGTTCATTTAAATGCTGTCAGAAAAAAAGTGTGACAATGCATTTACAATACAATTTATGTTTTATGAATGAGGCCCAAAGCGTGCATGTTTGGTCTAGTTGTTCACTGTGTGAAATGTTTGAGATGAACCGGCAATAACACTCACAATTAACGAATGTTAATTATTGGCTGTAGTAAAAATTGATGTTATTTGTTTAAATATATGTAACACGCTTATCTTGTTTTCACTGAGTGGCAGCACACAAAGGATGGAAAAGGGCGGGAAAACACTCACACAACATCTATATGGCGACCGCAGTAAAAGCCTATATGTCAGCACAAAACTCACACAAAATAAACCAGAGAAGCAGCGTTTCAATCGGCCAGCAGAACAAGCCAGAACTATGCTGTAGTTCCTGCAACTCATTTTCTAAAAGTCCCATTTACTCAGAGCTTTTGCTGGTATTATGGTGGTTTGTGTATGACCCTGCGTTTCCGTTTCTTGATTTTAGTCCGTTGCTGTATCCGAAATCGCCTCCTATACCCTCATTCACTATTCAGCACACTAATATAGTCCACTTAAAGGAGTGAATGAAACGAGTGAGTGAATTCGAGTACACAGGAGCCATTTTGTTTGCGTTTTGCTGTTTGATAAATCGCCATAGAAGATTTAGATTTTACACTTCCTGGTCAGATAGTAATTTAACACTTAGCTTAGCGAGCTGTCTAGTAATGAAACACTTTTGATCTCTATCACCTATACCAACGTTACTTTAAGTCAATCATATGTTATTAAACTGACAGGATTGTGCTTCAGATGCCCTCTTGTGGTCAGATGTGGAAATTCATTCGGCGTGCAAACTACCAGGCTGCAATTTTTTGTGCCCTACAAATCGCTAACTTCCCTGTGTCGTTACCTCAAATGTACAGTATATTACATAAGTGTCCACTAACTGAGGAGTATCTGAATGGGTTTAAATGTAATGCCCTAAACCCTTGAGCACTTAGAAACTATACTGTTGTGACATCACAATCGTATTGCATTCTGGGATATATAGGTGCTGGAGTGGACATATAAAGCTGACTCGCTCCATTGACTTTGATTGAGGGTATGTCCATATAAGCTTCCCACATTCACTTGATGAAGTGAAACGCACTTTAAAATGGCGGCAGGGATTTCTCAGAGGGAACAAGGAAAGGGAAGTCTTGTGAGTGCGTATCTAAAAGTGGAGTAAAATGCAGCCTCACAGTGCATTATGGGGATTTTGTAGCTGTTGAGTGTACATAGGTTGTACACCCTTTGTTGCTATGCATTGTGGGATTGATCAAGTGCACTTCATAACATGGTAGGAGGTGTATATGTTTTGCTGGTGGATAAATCGCCTCAGAAAGTTTCGATTTTACACTTCCTGGTCAGAACCTGTTAGCAATTTAACACTTAGCTTAGCGAGCTGTCTATTAGTAATGACACACTTTTGATTTCCGTGTACAAACATTGCTTTAATCAAATGAAAATGACAGGATTGAGCTTCAGATGCCATCTTGTGGTCAGATGTGGAAATTCATTTGGCGCTCAAACTATCAGGCTGCAATTTTGTATGCCCTACAATCGCTAACTTTCCTTCGTGTCATTTACTTTGATGTATGTCATTGAGTAAATTACTAAAGTGCCCACTAACTGAAGAGTATCTGAATGGGTTTAAATGTAATGCCCTAAACCCTTGAGCACTTCACAATCGCATTGCATATAGGGGCTGGAGTGGACATATAAAGCAGACTCGCTCCATTGACTTTGATTGAGGGTATGTCCACATAAGCTTACCACATTCACTTGATGAAGTGAAACGCACTTTAAAAAGGCGGCAGGGATTTCCCAGAGGGAACAAGGAAAGGGAAGTTTGTAAGTGCGTGTCTAAAAGTGGAGTAAAATGCAGCCTCAAGGTGCATTATGGGGATTTTCTAGCTGTTGAGTGTACATGGGTTGTACACTGGTTGTTGCTGTGCATTGTGGGATTGATCGAGTGCACTTCAGAACGTCCACTATGGTTTTGGAGACCACTAAAAAGGGCTGCTACCTCACATAGTCCACTACTGGAAATGAATAAGTGACTAAGCACTCGTGCACAGGAGCCATTTTGTTTGTGTTCTACTGGTTGATAAATCGCCTCAGAAAGTTTCGATTGTACACTTCCTGGTCAGAACCTGTTAGCAAGTTAACACTTAGAAAGCTGTCTATTAGTAAAGGACACACTTTTGATTTCTGTCACGTATACAAAATGTTACTTTTAATTAAATCGTAATATATTTTGAAACTATACACTGATAGGGTTATGCTTTAGATGCCATCTTGTGGTCAAATATGGAAATTCATTCAGCTTGCAAACTATCAAGCTGCATTTCAGTCCAATTTTTTATGCCCTTCAATGGAAAGATTGAGTGAATCTGAGCACTTCGTACACAGGAGCCATTTTGTCAGTTTAGATTTTACACTTCCTGGTCAGAACCTGCTAGCAAATCAACACTTAGCTTAGTGAGCTGTCTATTATGACACTTCTGATTTCGGTCATGTATACAAACATTAATTACTATTTTATTTTGAAACTAGCCTGTAGACAAATAGTGCACTATTTGAGGACATAGCGGGCAATTTCGGATACAGTCCATGTCTTTTAGTTCTGATATGCTGGTGTTCTGCTAAGTTGACTTTTAACGGATAAAGCATTAAAGTTTGACTGAAAATTAGCATTTTGTCAAATTGGAAAATGAGTCAAGGACATCAATGCATTTACTATACAGACGTGTGTAGTGTTTGGTTTAGTCCAATGTTTATCTGTCCTTTCTAATAAAACATGTGATTCATGGACATGAAGATATACCCACATAAAAAAAAATACTATAGTGTTTTTTGAACCATACTATAGTAAAGTGTATTATACTGTATATCATTATATGATTTACAACACTTTGTTAATGAATGCTCAAGCATACTGTAGTATTAACAACAATGAACTAATAAACTGTAATAAATACTGTAGTATACTTTAGTATTACTACAGTAATCTGTGGTGTATTGTTGTATAACGTACCCTGTAGTTAGAAAAGTATTGGGTTATTTGTTTATGTTGTTTTGTTGCTATAGCAATGGTAGAATTGCAACAACAGATTCATTCAAGTACTTCATTATAGCATGGTTCAAAAATACTATAGTGTTTACTATAAATTACTATAGTATTTTATTAATATGGGTGCTCCTTTTAAAATATCCATGTTAAAGGGATAGTTTCATCCAAAACAAGATTTACTCACTATTTAATCTCCCTCAAGTGGTTAAAAACTTTCTTTTGAACACAAGAGAAGATATTTTGAAGAATGATGAAAACTATGAAAGAAACTTCCATAGTAGGGAACACAAATACCATGGAAGTCAATGGTTACAGGTTTCCAACCTTTTTCGAAATGTCTTCTTTTGTGTTCAACAGAATAAAAGGACTCCTAAAGGTAAAGGGAGATTTTTTTTCTTAATTTATTTGGTGAACCATTCCTTAAAATAGACTTAAAATGAAACGGAGAGCATCATTTATGAGGAAGATGTCCACCAGTATACGAGCTTGTTTTTAAATTGCACAACTAAACTGACCAAGAGCGTGTTTGTTTCCACATTTCATGAGCGAATACTCACACACAATGTTAGTAGCATCTACTGTAAGTCTCAGTGCATGCTTACTTACTGCCTATTTAATAAATATGAAGATCTGCACTTGTTGTTTTATCTATCCTAACACACAGAACCCGCTGTGTTTGTTTCTGGCAGAGAAAAGGGCAGCACCCTCAACTCCCGCAATGGCTATTCTCAAGTAGTTTAGCATAATTGTCATGAACTTGTTCAATAGCTTTTCTCATTCATGCTGTAAACATGCGACTTCACCTCTGAAGTCTGATTATAAGACACACCACATGACGGATCTGATCCAGAGCCACGTTACATTATAGACAGTGTCAAAGAAAGAAAAACTAACTAAATAAAAAATAACAAGGTCAAGAAACCGATTACTGAGGATATGTGGAATTCCCCCATTCATAAAATAAATTAAAATAAAAAGTAAAATTAAAAAGACGTTACATTATAGACAGTGAGAGACAAATTAAAGGTGAAAAGAGAGAAAAAAACTAGTGAATTCACCCAAAAAAAGAGAAAAGAAAACTATTTATAAAAATAAAATAGCAACATGAAGAAATGGAAAATCTCTGAGTATTGAGGAGCTGTGGAAATAAAAAATAATAATAAAAAAATGTATAAATAAAAACTAAATTTAAAGTAAAATGTTAAATTTAAAGTGAAATTTAAAAGACTTTTATAGACAAAATATTGTCTATTATAGACAATTTGGAAGAAAGAAAAACTAAGAGAGAGTACAAAATGAGGTGAATTCA